>NC_091942.1:30228957-30498275 GCF_041260155.1 Ptychodera flava | reverse complement strand
CAAGTCAGTAGGGTAGGCTTGGTTAAAGTCTGTCATCTGTGAATGTTTGAGTTGCAAGGGTGATTGCCTAGACCTTATACTTCGCTTACGGCCTCCGTGCCTCCGACCCCACTTGGAATTGGGTCGGAGGCACGGAGGCCGTAAGCGAAGTATAGGGCATAGACTACACGTGAATGCAACGATTTGTGTTCTGTTTTTCTCTGAAACGTGTGAGTGGTTTGAACGCGATGCGTGGGAGTGTACGATATTTAGGGGAGTTCCACCCGGAGTCCGCAGAAACTAACTCACTACCGCGCAGACTAAAAGGTAACGCATTCGATCGCTACGAAAACCTGACCAGGCAGCCAAATTTTAAATAGGTTTGTATAAAGTAGAAGAGACACAAGAGAAACTGTTGCAAATGATTTATTTTTTTAATGCACCGACTTGAACCAAGTCTGTTTACAAATATTTACAAGGTGAAACCTCGGATTTTCATCGTAAATTTTAAATAGCATTTTCTACCCCCACCCCCTAAATCGTCTCTTTCTGTCGAGCGCTAGCGAATACCACCCGAACAAAGTCTTTCAGCGTTCATTTACTGTATTTTCTGCCGTAGTGTACGCCAAATTACTTGAATTGCCCCTGAAACACCTAATTCTGTTTATTTGCAATTAAAAATACATATATCAATTTCACAGTATCTGGTAGACTTGCTCCAAGTCTAAGCTTATGGGCATATACTGTAAGTCTCAAAACATATAAAAAATTGAAGGACTAACAATCAGCAGACCGTCGCGCTAATGGAAGGCCGCTGCGTAGTTCGTGGGGTGAACGCCTTGGCCCACAGTAACTCAGCTGCCGAGAATAGCCAGGCGACTGGGGGCCAGTCTAAGTATTGGGTAATAATTGTTTTCGTTGGCTATTACGCAAGAATGATGTTGGTGACTGTGAGGGCCGGAGACATGAAACGTGCATATCATGTTGAATGAAAAACACGTAGAAGATACTCCATAATGACTACAACGGTTAGTAATGATAGTTAATGTCTACAACAGTTCTGTTTCACCAAACTCTTCAAAGCTGTGGATTTATCTCTCTTACCTTGGTCATTTGAAATGACACGGTGTCCTTTCCGTTCTGCTTGTCCTGTAGTGAAAGTACACGTGGGCAGGAATATGAGACGACGACGTTCACTGAGCTACGCACGTAAACAATACACGTAGAAAGAGCGCAAGGAATTCAGGAATTTACGTGCATGTACTCAATTTACATGTTAAGCTTCAATTAGCCAATCATCGAATTTCTCCTCAAATAATTGACCAATCACTGTAGGCGCCTTTGCCATGTCCGCAAACAATGCTGTTTTACGGCAAATGATATCAGGTGTCATGTTTAGGTCCTAATATTCGGATTGTGACATTGCATGACAATCAGTTCAAATAAAGTTCAATACAGGGTCTGAATTCAGTTTTCAAAGATTGTGTTGATAGAGGTGGTCGCGTTGTATGCTTTTAGGCCTGAGAGAACGTTATTCCAGTATGTATATATACATGTAATAACAAACCAAGCCGGCACAAACATTGTAGGTTTGTATGGCTGTTTAACCGCCGTTTGCAGGATCACAGCCAAAGGTGAGAACGAGTTGATCAACACAACGAACCTCCCGGACAGGAACTTTGTAACGCACACCTGATAAGGTAACAAAAGATGGTCACACTTGACGATGGCTATGTTGTTAAAGGGGAAGTTCACCAAGGATGATTTTTACATATGTGGTAGCTCTGTGGTCATTTACCCAGGAAAAAGTATTTTCACCATTTATAACTCGCAGGATTTTTTATAAAAAACGATAAAAAGTACAGGAAGTTGCCCATGTAATTTGAATCATGGGAAAAAAGCTCCAAACTTGGAGCTTGCATAATGTGATATGGAAGGGACCATCTTCGGATGGGTATGGCCCCCACATTGTCCACTCACAGTAACACAGTAGTAAACAGCAATACAAAATCTGACAGTGGAAAGTTTATTACAAGTGATTCATTGTTTATGCAAGGATACTCAGTATAAACAAAAATAATGTAAATACGCACAGCCTGGTTTAAGCATGGGTGAGTGGACAATGCCATACCCATGGGAAAATGGTCCCTTCCATATCACATTATGCAAGCTCCAAGCTTGGCGCTTTTTCCCATGATTCAAATTACATGGGCAACTTCCTGTACTATTTCTATCGTTTTTTGTAAAAAATCTTGCAAGTTATAAATGGCGAAAATAGCTTTTCCGGGGTAAGTGACCACAAAGCTAGCACATATGTAAAAATCATCCTTGGTGAACTTCCCCTTTAACACCTTGTCATGATTGACATGTTTAATGGATGCGCGGCACGCGTCACAGAATGATGGTATATTATACGCGTGCCGACAAAGGGAAAAACGACACAACGATGAATATACTCGTGAATGGATAAAATTCTGTGGCAAGCCACGGTCCCTCCAAGCAAATACCGCGAAAAGACATGAACAACTCTATACCAACTCTCTCCGCTTTTCATCTATCGCACATCGTGTGCTTCTTGTGTGTTATGTTATGCGTAGCGAATTACTTGGTACGCTAGCGCTGGCAGGCCGTGCTACAGTAAACACCGTGATACAAACAGGCCGGCCGGCGGCCGTAGGCCTAATGTAGTAAATACGGTGTTTACTTCTGCATGGCCGGCTGTGGTACTTTATAATTGTGCGAGCCCATCATTACTTTATTATTCACAGGCCAACTTGAAATTAATAGTTTAAATATGATATTTTTTCATAATTATTCAAAAAATAATTAATCGTAATTTTGAAATATATTTTTTCATAATACATCGTAATTATGAAGTATTGATATCACATAACCGAGCTCGTATTTCATCCAGGTTGTGTTTCCTTTATGAGGAGGAGAACTCGATATAACGCTGTATATGTATGAGTTGTGTATGACATAAGCGGCCGGTAAGCGCTCATGCCCGGCCAGACCGTCGTATATAGGTACTAGGAGTATAGTATATAGGACGGCCTGGCCGGGCATGCGCGCTTATGTCATACACAACTCACAAACATACAGCGTTTTATCGAGTTCTCCTCATTAAAAGGAAGCGCAGGGCTCTGGTAGTCCACTTGGGCAACCATTTTCTGAAGTTGGTAGCCCAGTGACAATGGCTGGTAGCCATGCATATTTTAGTTTAGGGAATTTTTTCATTAACAAGAGAAGAAAAAAATATTTTTCAAGATTTTGCCCATGAAGTGAATTTGTTAGCCATTTGATGTGAATACTTGCACTGTAGTAGGGAGGAGTTTGTGATTGATGCATTTTGATCAAAATAAATGCTTGAAAATGCATTTTCATTGGCCATCATTTTCTGTGATTGTCATCAAAGTACATCAGCAAAGTTCCATCGCATGGTCGTCTTTGTAATTTGCAAAACAAAGACATAGTCTGGCCTCACTGTGTCCAGCTGGGTTTGACTGCATTTAGCTTGTCCAGAAGTGAAAGACTTGACATGGCACGCCAAGTACTGACTGAATTTCATGTCCCAGGCTTTGGTATTCCATGTGGGCCACCATTCCATGGACTTTAGTAGCCCCAGGCTAAAGTTGGCAGTCTGTGGATGCAGGACTACTGCTAATTTCGAGCCCTGAAGCGCAACCCGGATGAAATATGCATTCGGTTATGTGATTTCAATAGTTTATAATTATGATTTATTATTTTAATAATTATGAAAAATGTTTCATAATTACGATTTGATATTTTTAATAATTATAAAAAATATCATACTTTAAACTATCAATTTCCAGTTGGCCTGTATGGTGATACCAATAACTTTAACAATCAATTTGAAAGAAGTTTGTGGAAAATGGTATTACAACTCAAGAGCAAACAAATTTCTTGATAATGTCCTTACATATGGTGATTCCTGGCCTTGATCTTGTCCATAGTCTGGCTTTGTAGTAATACTTTCTGAGTATAGACAGAGTCCAGAAAATAAATGACAGCCTGCCACATCAAACCATAGACTCTGGAGCAAGACCGCTCCAGGGTCTATGATTAAACTGAAGATTAATTCAATTGTACCACTGTGGAGTTGATCATCATAAATAAGTGGATATACAGAACCTTGTATTTACATGTAGATTATCATCACATGCAACAAGACCACTGAAAGTGTGAGGACAATGAATGTGAGGAATTCTCATACCAGTAATTGCTAATAATCTCTGTGGCTTTTGCCAGTCAGTTTGCAGGAATATACACTATTTAGCCATATTCACTTTAATACGAATCTGCAATTTCTTTTATTAAAGAGTCCTCAAACGGGCAACTAGAAGTCATCTCCCTCATAGTTTTTGAACAACTCACCACAAACATCATGGACAGTTGGACTCAAAATTCTAGCACCTTCATGTCTCAACTATTGTGCCAAACCAAAAAATTCCCATGTTGTCCAGTGCAATGGTCAAAAGTAATATTGTGTCACGATATATGTGTGAGTGCAAGTATATTTCACAATCAGAGATTATTATGACCCAGTAATTAAACCATTAGGTATGAATTTGTAGCTTAATGGTTTGATACTCATCAATTTTCATGGTGGTAACGACAGGGTAAAGGACATAAGGGGTGCTTACTGGTAAATAGAAAGGCATGCGGCAAAGTTCAAAGCAAACACATTTCATCGTCTCGAAAGGGGGTTGATTGCATTCTCTACAGAGCACACCATAGCAACACTCATTCCTTTGCTCCCAAGGCCTCTATTGCAGTGATGTATGGCATGTAAGTTTGACAGAATCTGAATCTGAATAAATATGTTGAAGGACCAGATATCTGGTATGTCATCAACGGGAGGGAGAAAACTGCAGTGTATCTGGCAGTGATGGAATCTGATAAACAGAAAATTCTAGCTTAAAGCTCCATAAGCTGTATCTTTTGGCTATTTCTTCAGAACTTTTGTTTTGTGGTTTCCCTACACTTTCTGCATTAAATCCCTAAACTGTATTTTAATGCCAAGTACTTAGCATATCAACATAACCTATATGAGTATAATCTCTGTTGTTATTGTTGAAAATTGTATTCAAGTCCAGACTAGAATTCATTTGTAAACAATAAACAATGATCACTACACACATACAAGCTCTGTTGACAATAAGAATACTCAAAATTTCAGCATGACAAATTGATTAGGGTCAGACATGGTAGTGGATATACAGAAGCAGAATATTGAAAAACTTGCCACAAGTTACAGCTTATGTACCTTTAAAGTATGGAGTGCATTTTGCAAGGTCCACGCAAATAAAAGAGGTGTTTCACCTATGGAGTTATCGAGTTTAAATAAATAAATAATAATAATAATAATAACAAGGCAGTATTGCTGAAGGCAATGAGTACTTGGGCCGAGATAGAGTAATTTTGAGGACAATATATACTACTATTCAAATATGGTCTTGAATTTTCTCCTGTCAATTAGGCATTTGATTAACTGGTTATTAAACGAAGCAATGGCATGACAACGGCAAAATATGTCTAGCAACTTTTGTGGAGTTTGAGGCAGGGGTTCTTTATTTATAGTGAAATTGCTTAAACTCCTTAAATATTCAAATTAACAGCAAATTTCTTTTGTTCTCGATGGTAGATGTCTAATATTTAGATGGGCATATTTAGATTTCTACCCTATAGTTATCCCTATATACCAAAAATCGGACATCCAGCTCTATTGGCTTGCTCAGAATTAGATATGCGAATAATTAATGAGGTACAATATGTGGTGTCATAAGGTGTCCCATCATACCAAATATGAAGGTGTAGCACTTGTGGTTACTGAGTTGTGGACAAATATATATATTTGATGTCAAAGGTCATTGAGGTCACGTGACATTTTGTCAAAATAATTGTATTGCTAAGTTATTCCTATATACCAAAAATCAGACCTCTAGCTCTATTGGCTCGCTCAAAATTAGATATGCGCATAATTAATAAGGTACAATATGTGGTGTCGTTAGGTGTCTTATCATACCAAATATGAAGGATGTAGCACTTGTGGTTACTGAGTTGTGGACAAATATATATATTTGAGGTCAAAGGTCATTGAGGTCACGTCACATTTTGTCATCATAATTGTATTGCTAAGTTATTCCTATACCCCAAAAATCAGACCTCTAGCTCTATTGGCTCGCTCAAAATAAGATATGCGCATAATTAATGAGGTACAATATATGGTGTCATAAGGTGTCCTATCATACCAAATATGAAGGGTGTAGCACTTGTGGTTACTGAGTTGTGGACAAATATGTATATTTGATGTCAAAGGTCATTGAGGTCACGTGACGTTTTGTCAAACAAATTATATTGTTAACTTATCCCTATATACCAAAAATCAGACCTCTAGCTCTATTGGCTCGCTCAAAATTAGATATGCGCATAATTAATGAGGTACAATATGTGGCGTCATAAGGTGTCCCATCATACCAAATATGAAAGGTTTAGCACTTGTGGTTACTGAGTTATGGACAATAATGTATATTTGAGGTCAAAGGTCACCAAGGTCACATGATATTTTGTCAAAATGTCTGAGATATCTGCGTGAACCGATGGACTCACTGATGGACCCACGGACGGATATGACCCAATCTATAAGCCCCCTGGACTTTATCCGTGGGGACAAAAAACTGTGTCACTGCATCCTTTAGGCAATATGAATACGATGAGAAACTAAATTTTTATTTTTCTTGGCCTTATAAATGAAAGTCTATGGAGAACTGCCTTATACATGGGAGTCTATGGAGGTGTAAACTAAAAAGTCCTCTAACACGGCCAAATTCGATCGCATTGTGAAACAAATCGACGTACATCGGTATGGGGTTGGGTACTATTCTTGTGCAAAGTTTGAAAGAAATTGACCAGGGCATGTCTGAGATATCTGCGTGAACGGACGGACGGACGGACTGACATGACCAAACCTATAACTCCCCCAGGACTTTGTCCGTGGGCACTAAAACAACGCAACAGTTATTACAAACACAAAATAAAACTTTACAACAGCTACACCGGCGGTAAGTTCATATCCAGAGCCCCGTACGGTCTGCGCCGTCGCTTGAAAACAATCTCATAAACCTGGCCATATGGGCAACTGTGTATGAGCAGC
This sequence comes from Ptychodera flava, assembly GCF_041260155.1. NCBI lineage: Eukaryota > Metazoa > Hemichordata > Enteropneusta > Ptychoderidae > Ptychodera > Ptychodera flava. The sequence goes on along the minus strand of NC_091942.1, from coordinate 30,491,122 downwards.
TGGATGATTGACTTCCCGGAGAAGGCGAGCTGTCACGTTCAAGCTCAGGATTATTTGTCGATCAAATTTCAGTAAATTTACCTTACCTAGATGAAATTTTGTCTATATGCTGAAATTTCGCTGAAGTTTGACAAAATTGCATCGATTTTTCAGGTTCATATCCGACATTTTTGAGTTTTGAGTGCAGACAGAAATAAGTTTTGAGGCAACATGGCTGCGACCCCATGTTGACCCCTAGCCCTGCGTACGATGCTATGTGCTACAGCTAACACACAGCATCGTACGCAGGGCTAGCGAGAGAGTTACCGACATCGACGGTTATTTACGAGAAGTGAATAAAAGACTGTCATTTTTGGAAGCGATCGAGTAGCTAAGGTAGGCTGGGATACGACTTGGGCCCAAGAACGCTGAATTTCGGCAGTAATTTGGCTTTTTACGTCAAGTCCCAAATGGATTTGAAGTCACCGACCCTACGTACGCGTACGGGTCTTTGCAGGCTGTGGTTAGCGGGGCGATTAGCTGTAGCGGAACACACAGCATCGTACGCAGAGCTAGTTGACCCCAAGTGAAAATGTGTTCGCGATCAAATCTTCCTATATTTTTTTCAGAATTTTCGACAAAATCATTGCTTCTTACATCTTTTGTAAAATATAAAATATTAATATAAAAATGCGATGTGCCATGTCTCCAGATTTCTAAAATATCGTTCGTTGACCGTTCGACGGAATACTCATTTCGCAAACTTGTGACGCAGTTGAAATTCAATACTGACCGCCAAATAATCTTAATGAGACTAATCATTCTAGACATCCTCCAAATTATCCAACCATTCGCGTTAGAGTTCAGCTCGCTTAGAGGATCATAACATTCTTCGGCCTTCGTTTAGATCGACCCTAATCTCTCCCATTTAGGAAATAAATACACAAGCTACCTTGACAAAACTTCGTGCACCATCCAGGACCAAACACACTACAAATCTGTCTTGACGTCATCATCTCCTTACATGGTAATCGGCATACCGTATTTTTTAGCAAAGGAGACACAGAATACGTCGGAGTATTCAGTTTCAAAACGTATTACATTGTGTGATGTTGTCAAAAAAAGGTAATGTTACTGCAGTGGTATAAATTCAAAACACAAAAGTTCAAATCAGTTTATTTTGGACTGGCTTTACCCAACATTTCATATTGTTTCTTATGCCAGATTTGACCACGTGCTTACTGGCGACCCCTTTACATGCAAATTTTGTGTCAAATGGTGTGTTCTCCTGGAAACACAAACGTACGATTTCTATATGAAGGAGGCGAAATTTGTCCTCAAAACTCGAAACCACCCCTTCTATGGGGTGTACCTAGCTATTTTGAACGAGCTTCTCGAATCTGCAGCTCTATTTCGAAATGGTGGTCTGGTTTTCTCAGCTCAAGGATAAGTGTTCTCCATCGCTGTGGGCATTACTATTCTCAACTGGGGGTACAGTTTCCAGTCGTAATGTTTTTCATTGTGTCCGGGATATAAAACCTTTCCTTTTCACAATTTTACTTCGGTTAACACTAGTCCACATCTTGTCAGCGATTAAACATGTTTCAAGTTTAAATGTTAAATTCTGGTCTCGAGCCCTCTTGTTTGACCAAACTGAAATTACCTCTCCCACTTTGGCTCGTCCAGTGGGTGTAGCAAGGGTCGTGCCATCGCCTAGGAAACGGAGGGTGCATTAATTGTTGCATTTCGATGCACATTTTGATTATATTCAGAAGATTTTGTGGCAAAAACTCAGATAGAGAAGCATTAATATTCACATCTCACTTATTCAAGACTGGCTGAGAGCAGAAGATTTTGTGGCAAAAACTCAGATAGAGAAGCATTAATATTCACATCTCACTTATTCAAGACTGGCTGAGAGCAGCACTTCCATTCAGTTAACATCATTACGCCATTTATTATGCCAAGAAAGATGAAGCCAAGACATTTTGCCCTCCCTGGTCTCAGCCAGGAATGGTTATACCTTACAGAGTTTTTTCCCACGGAATGAAAACAAATGTACTTGGGCTGAGGCCCAAGTACAATAATAGTATCTAAATACCATGCATACCATTTTAACGTGCTAATAGAGAGTGCCAACAGGTGATAAAGCCCCTCAGGAAGCTGCCAACACCCTTGCATACAAAGACATTCAACAACTACACAGACACATCCATACATTACGTCCCACAAGAGAGGTTTCACACATTGACAAAATCACCAAATACTAGTAACTGATTGGGTCTCATAATACTGAACAGTGATGTTTATCTAAACATTTTTATCATACATCAGTTGGAAAAGAGCCTTACGATATCTTCCCTTTTCTTTTCTCCATCTCATTAGAATATTCGTTTTCAAGTGACTGAACAGCTTATGGTTTTAGTGTCTAAGTGGTCATCCAAACATGTTTATCGTTAAGTTTCTCAATTGAAGAATACGTGGGAGGGTCGCAGATATATGCTTTCCTCCCTTCGCTGGTCAACACAGGATGTTTACAGATAATCTAGAACAGGCAAAACAATATTTCTAAGTGAAGTTTGTGGTGGCATTACATTATCAGATAGCCAATGCAACCAGAAGCCTTTGTTACACAACTTCACATTACAAAACTATATGAATACTGACAAAAATATGACATGTAAACCACGACGCTGAAAACAAGAAACCCTGGTCAGAGCGATCATCTCAAATGACAGCATCAGAAACAAGTCACAGAGACTTATCATTTACCCGAAAGTATTTATTTTAGAGTTAAGTTTTTGCAAAGTACAATGTCTAGTGAATCAGGTGTTAAACAACATATTCACAAAATCCACCTTTTGATTAAAATATTTGTCTTTCGTTGGTTGTGTCATATGTAGATCGTTTTATATCAAATCAAATGTTTTGAAGTAAAATGTATAAAAATTGTCTGCATTGGTCTTTCACCTTCTTGGATGATCATCCACAAACTTTTCTTGCCTAGAAGATGGTTAGGAAGTCAAAAATACTCTGGATTCATACAGCTACAATTCGATGAAGATACAGAAAAATAAATAAGATTCACAGCGAAACTGATATCAAGTGATCATTGCTCTCATTTATGAAAAATATTTTCAGCATAACCATATAAACAAGAGAACTTCAAATGTTTCTCAAGGCTAACAAGCACCATACATAACTGTTAAAACATAAAGTTTTGTAAATGGAGGTATCTAGATTGTAGGACAATAAACAAAACTACAAAATGCCTCTTTTCTCTTCTTTCTTCTTTAATTATTTTTTATCATGAAAAGATCATGACCATGAGAAATGTTTGATTGAGAATTTAAAGTTGCATAATTGTTAATTTGGAAACCAGAGAAATCACTTCTGGAAGTCTGATAAAATGGAAGGTACTTCTACAAGATCATTACATGAGTTGTTATTTTTGACATTCTACAGTTTTGAATACAAAATTGTAAACTGTACAAGATTTTGGTCATTTTAATTAAATGTACTTTGTTACTATCTATATTCATGATAATCTAACCGAACGGTTGTACACTCGATGATTTTAGTAATTACTGTCATTCAGATAGGTAGAATTCTTGGTTAAAATACACATTGTACTGCCCTTGAAACTTGAAAAGAGAGCATTCAAAATGATTAACTACAACTTTCACCAAATAAAGAATGGACAAATTTTATGATAATGTATCAATGAAGACAGAAAGCAAGTCCTGTAAATCTTTCATGCAAACTACACATCACCTTTGTTTTAAACACACATCAGAAACATTGTTACACCTACAGTGTTTATGTTATCTCTAGTAGAACACTGCACACAAGTGATTGCATTCTTTTTGCTCTTAAATATGTAGTGATTACAAGCAATCCATATCTCTATTACAGTTTGAGTCACACAGAAAGCAGCAGTTTACGTCTGGATGTTCTGAATGAATTGTGTATCTTATGATCTGACAAAGAGCCTGGGGACATTTTTTAAATTTTTTATTTGCCCTATCGTGCGTCATTGTGGTCGATGCGTATGATTTAAGACATATATAACATCCTAGGAACATAACTATTTGGGAAAACCTAATGTGTTTAGTACCCCTACACCACACCACAGGGTCTCCTCTGTCGAAAGTTAAATAAAATACAAACCATCCACATATGTGCTTTTATATACAAGTGAACAATATTATGAAAAGATAAAGGTACAAAGTTGGGTGTGTTATGAGAACCACATTCAATTTCAAAAAAGATTTGCTATGATTGCAATGACAAATAGGTTTGAAGTAAATTGTGACGTCATATGTATGTCACCAACTGGGAACAAAATCAAAGCACTACAGTACTTAAGTTCTGCAAAAATTTTGACTCCTCCTCAAATCTGTATTTGAAACAGTTGTGATAAAGGATAGAATGGAGTCCATAAAATGAAGAGTGTACCATCTTATGATATGGAGATTGCATAGGTTCTAAGACGGGTACACTTCAAAGATATTCCAGATATTCTTAGCACTTGACGCCACCACCACAGTTGTGACCTTTACCCGTTCTGTCAAAGTACATGGTATATCACATGCGATATATTTAGGTCAGGTTCCAGACACAGCACCATAAATTTCGTGATCAAAAACACAACAGCAAGATATGTCTGGTTAAGTGTCTTAGCAAAAGCTGTTGCCTAATCCAGAAGTTACCAAATTTTGTAAGGTATTACATCACTATTGCCACAGCATGGTAAGGGGCGTCCTTGACCCGCTCTGATAAGGCATTGACGTTGCAAACACGTGTAGAAATGGCAATTTGAGGTGTTCAAGGACACATGTAAATGACCCCTTCATCCACCTTAAATAGTATTCAATCTTTTTAAGTAATTTCGACGTAAACAGTTGAAAACGATTACAAGCCGTGCACAACACAAGAGCTATGATTTCCCATAAATTTTCATGCACCTTTATTTTAGACTGAATATTTGACCGATGAAATAACATAGGGATGATAGTTCAATTATTACAGAGGTTTGAGTTTTAATAGCAAGGATACACTTGTTTCTGAGGTATGAAAGTAAAGTCATATCTGGATCAACATCATGTTCACATATCTGTAAAACGACAAAACAAACGGAAAGTTAAAACAATAAATCGTAAATTTTCGCTAATAATTGCACCTTAGTCAAGTGCATGTGTTTAGTTTTCATGAATTTTGTTTGATGCGAGATACTACTTATATTGTTTGACATGTTGTAAGATACTGAATGAATAGGTGACTACGCATATATTCGACCCCGGTTTTAGACACGATAAACGAAACCATCGCGAAAATAAATTAATTGTCATGACCGTATATATAGTGTAATAGTCTGTTAATCGGAACGTTTGCAACAAGTTTTGAACTTCGTCGAAATTGTTATGATCAATATCATGAATTTACCGACTATAGATTAATTCCAAAAATCATTCGGTATACAAATATGTAATAAGCTAACACCTTTGACTGATGGACGCAAGAAAAATCACATTCAAGGTAGATGAACGATTAAGTCGCCATTTTGCAAACCGCCAGATAAAAGTTGTGTGGTGACCCATATAGCTAAAATAGCCCCAATTTTGACAATGGCAACCTGTTTCTTTGAGCCTTGATGATCTCTAGTGCCTGAAATCGACCTGTATGGTAACATTAATGACAACGAGAAATATTTACCAAAGTTGTCAGAGTCATAAGCTAAACATGCATCTGAAGTTTGTCATTACGTGTTTGAGCTTACAACAAGGACCTGCCGATACACGGCAGTTATACAATCATCTTACATAGGTCACGCTGACCTATGCCTTCAGTTGATGGCAGGCGAAGAGGCAACATTTCTAAATGTTATTCAATGCACTTCTTACCTTCTTCCCGTTTACAAAGAATACCAGACAGTCACTTTTTGGAGCTGCCATTGTTTCTACAGTTCACAGCAGCCGTGTGACCTCGTGCGTGTGACCTCTTCGTTTGAGGTCGGAACAGCACGGAACGAAACGGAACGGCCACAAAAAATAAACATTTGTTTGCTCGTTTTTCTTGGGGGATTTTTGCCTTCCTTGGCGATGCATCAAAGTAACGGTATGCCTTTTCTTGAAGTTGGTTTCCTTTGCTCCGAATCATCTTTTAGCTTATACCAATTTCATAAAATGTTAAAATAAAATTATTAGCGATTCTTGCAAGAAATCGTCAAAATAATATACAGTCAAAAAACTGCCACGTTTCTCTTTAAGTCCGCACAAACACTGAGCAGTAACTTCACGTAGTGACATGAAACAAAAAAGGCGGTTTGCGACTGAGTCTAAAATTTAAAAGGTGTCTAAAAATATCGCACACATGTATTATTTCCTAGACTAATCAGCACCTGTAAATACTGACACACTTTTTGATAACAACGCAATTGTTTCTATAATTTCGACATGACTCTGGTCCCTTACACGTTGAGGTGACATTGCTTCTCTCGTGGATTATGTGCTTGGATCATTGCAGTTGTGTTTTGGGCCTGATTTGTAGATGCTAGGTGTGTATAAAAGGTGTAAAATACTTTGTGTGCACTGATTAAATGTGTTGATCGATATTTTACAGTTAAAAACAGTTAGTGCCTCCTTAAAGCATTAAATTCACCATTTAGGGCAGCCTCACAGCGTTTTTCCTGCTACAGGCCGACACCGGCAGATGGGCTGCAGATACATGAAGTATGCGCATGTTTAGTGTTTGTCCATTGATCGTAAAAATTACCATGGGGATCTGGTATAGCAACATGAATTCCTCCACTCTTTGATTTACTACTCAAACATAATTCAACAATTTCGACAAATAACATTTCAACACTCCAATATATAGCGTGTCAATACAAGCATTTAGGTTGCCATGGTAACCATATAAGGCATCATACAGAAAGCTGTTACAACTTCATGCTTGACTTCCTCTATTTTTATATTTTTAAAACAGCTTACAATGCGAGTTTCTGACATCAGTAGAATTGTCAAAAAAATGTAATCTTGAGGAAATTTTAATGTTAACATTTCTATGTGAGTTTCATCAACAGAAACAGCAAAGGTTGCTATCTTTTTTACCTCTATGTTGTTACTCGTGCCCCTGACAAGAAGATTGCCCTATCTATTTCTTGTAAATGTTCAGACACATATCATATTTCGCCGAAAATATACAAATGGTGTGAAAAATGTATATTTTCCGAGAGGAATCGTTTTGTGTTTACGTTGTTGTCGTTCAACTATGTTTGATATTCATTTGTTTTGACTTCGTCTGCCGTAGTGTGACAATGGGCAGACCGGAACTTTTGTTTGGCACTGTTTTGTATAAACAAACATGAACATGGTGCAGTGATTTTGCAGCACAGTGCAGGCATACATAGATTCCATATAGTATCGCATCTGTTTATTTTGAATGTATGTTCAAAATTCGTTCTTGCACAGCTACAACAGTTACCGTAAGAACTGTTTTAACATAATCCAACTTGTATCGAACGCCCGTCGTAAAACCATGTCTTTTGCGTCACGTCAAAATTACCGTTAACCGTATCGAGAAAAAAAAGTTGAATAGTCCCTGGGAATTTAAAAGATACAAAAGAAACCAAAGTGAAAAATGACAAAGGAAACCCACAGTGTATGAAAAAATAATCTCTTCAAAGCTGGGAAAATATTGCAGAACGGAATCTATCACGACTGATTCTGTGTAGTTGAGAGCGAAGTGATAGAGTCTCTACATGAATCTTGCTTTACATGTCGGCACACAAGTCAGGCATTGTTATTTATGTTTATTTTATCTGGCTTGTGTCTGTCAATGAAGCTTAGTCACGATGCTCAGACAGATATATTCACATTCTTACATGGAAACTAATATCACCTTTCAACTACATGTATGTTCACGGGCCTCATCAAGGAATTAAAATATTTCGAATCGATTCAACAACAAAGTGACTTTCAACAGGTCAAAATAATTTCAAAAAGGTGGTCACAAAATTTTTAAAAATAGTACGTTTCCTGGTAAAGACTTTAGAAGATATGGTATGGATAACCTGCCGAAATTTTATCAGTTCGCAATCCGCAAGTTGTTCAATCGAATAAAAAAGTCTCCCACAGGCAACACGTACTATGTAATTGTTCGAAAAGTTAAACATACAAATAAGGTAACACTGCTGTTTAGGCAAGCTATGGCAAGGAAACCATTAAAGTAGTATTACCATAGACTGAATAATCACTTAAGGTGAGCTACTGATCATAAGTATGTCAATCAAAGTTGATCAAACAAACAAACATATCGAGTCGGTGATGTGCAATTTGTCTTTTGAGTAGACGTTGAGCTGCACAATCAAATATGAGAAATACAGTTACTGTATACTATGAATAAATATGTCTGCGTCTAATGAAATTATGTAAAACTCAAATCCATCGCCATTCCATAGTAATGTATTGCCTTTCATTTGGTGTCTTGTTGATATCTGTTGTGACAAGGGTGACTGTGCACTGACTGGACACGAATCAGGGTCTGACGAAAAACTCACAGTCGAATGTTGTGTTGTCCTGTTGAATACGAATAAAAAATCACTTTGTTTGAACCGAATAAATATTGCAGAGTTTTGGCATAATCGAAGATTACAGCACTGATGATAGCTGCAATTTTAAACAACATAAAGTGAAAGAAGAAGAGGAAGAAAACAAACAACAGAGCATAACAGAAACAATTCCAGGGCATGAAAAGAGGATTATGATAATCATCTTCACCTTAAAAATCATCATTTTTCATCGATTACAATTTCATAGAAAATATATGATGCAATGGGGATTGTATGTAACTTGAAAATTGAGCAACATCCTTGTATTTCACCCGTTGCCAAATGATTTAGACTTTTGCTTACCTTCACATCCTTGGTGAATTCATCGGCGCATGCCAGTCTAATCCTTTCTGGCGTGGCAGGACTGTCCAATCTGAAATGACCATCAATTCCAGCGTCGGCTCTGGCCGATGATATGGCATCCTTTATGGCAAGATGAGCTGCAAATGCCAGATGAACTGGTGGTTCTCCAACAGACTTTTGAAATTAGTGAGAAAACAAATTAGGTTAGCAAGCCAAGCAGAGACTTCCTTACATCATAGACAGCACAGCGGCCTTCCGCTCTTCTATGACTAAACTAAAGAAATAACTCATTTATCATCCAGAGATTATGAAATTATTTGTACGCTGTTTTGTATACGTTTGAGTATAACATGTATCAAGGCAGAAATTACAATGCAATTTGTATTTTTAAAGGAACCGACGCGACATTCTAGAGAAAGCACGGCTCTTATGTATAACCCTTGACATAAGCTTGCAGTGTTTTCCATTGTTACTTTCACAAGTATTGCCTCCTAAGTGTCTGAAAGATGTTAAATTAGTGAAATAATAACAGTATGGCTATCTGGTGGCTATATTAAAGTTTAGTCCGAAACTATTGTGCCTGTACATAGAATAACATAGTTTTGTGCGTTATGTCTAGTTTCTGACGTAACTGATGAAAGCATGTCTGTACAAAGAGATAGAACCGAATCTGCAGCATTCATAGAACGGCAATTCATAGATATCCGAAGGAGATAACCGGATCACAATTCTCAAAAAGAATTATGTTAAATACACAATGACTATGCAACTTTGCATTCTGTGAAGTTTTTGCCATCCATTTTCCCACTTACCTTTGATGAATACAATCCAACTTTGCATGGCGCCCTCTTCAACAAAGTAATATTGAACTGGCTGGGGATATCACCAATCTGTGGTATTCTGTACATTCCTGGACCTTTAGTCAGTAGTTTCCCTTCCTTGGAATATCGAAGTTCTTCTAAAGTGTACAATCCATAACCTTGCAGGAATCCACCTTCAATCTATGAAAACAGACGTAAGTTTACATTCAGTCTTTTAAACAGCTATTTTGACTCTCAAAATGTTACATTTCCTTTCTTGCCTATATATTACAGATTGTACGGGTTCATAAAACCTGTCAATAACTTAACTTTTTGGTTTTGTTAAAATTCAATTTTTTTCACATAAACTCAGAAACTGGAAGCCATTTTGATTTTTAAATAACAGTAATTTCAGGTTATTTGTTTCTTTGATCCAAACATTTTCATGATAGCACTGAATTTATAGAGTTTGTATTACTGATAAGATTCCCTTCAGCAGCGTACTTCACAGAGGCAATTTTTCATTAAAGTCACAAAGTATACCTGTCCGATGTCCAGTGCCGGGTTCAAACTGTCTCCCACGTCCATGACTATATCTGTACGTTTCAACTGGTGATCCCCTGTCAGCAGTCAACTTCCACTTCACAACACCCTGCACCATAGCTGAAATAATACTGACCCTTGCTGCTCTTCAGGTTGTCCCAGTTTACAGAAATAACATCTGGATACCTAACCAAAAATGAGCAAAATCAATTTTCGCAATTTTCGGTAATTTTAGCGTCTCCGAGCATTTTTTTATGTAAATACAGAAACACTTTGCTACCGATGTCTCTCCATGTGAATTTATTTCCTGTCAACCTTTTATTCATGTCAAGGTCACCCAACCTGTGTGCTAAGGAGACTAAAAAACAACACGATTGGAACTAATTTGGCATAATTGGATCTTCATATTTTTTAATTTCTCAAAAGTGCTAGGTACCCGATAGCTGAATATTGCAATATTACAAATTACTCATAAAAAAACAAGTGTGTGACTTAAAAAGAAAAGCAGACGAGCTTAAATTTGCAGATTAAACCGACATTACTTCACCATCTAATTATCCCAAAATAGTTCCAATCGTGGTAAATACACTCTTCCCCTTCATGTGCAGGCGGTGTGGGTATTCGTCACTGTCGACACTGTTCTTAATCTGTAATGTCCATCGCTGTTAGTACGGAAAAAAAACTATTTGTGACCAACACCCAGAAAAAGCCATGCACTTACTTGAAAAAGCCAGAAGTTGACAGGCTTATTCTTCTCATGTATGCAGCGTTCACCTAAAAAGTAACACAAATCTATAGTTCAGTGTAATTTTGGTAATGTCTTGATCAGATTCGAACTCGTAAAATAAGACACAAAGTCAACTAGCGAAGACATCACAGTCGGAACCGCTCGGTTATATTCCCATTCCGATCAAAGTAATGGTTCTTGGGCTATCGCACATGTTACTTTATCTCAAATGGGTACATTTACGAACTCATGGTCGGCGCCTAAATTAACTGGATCCAAACATTGATAAATCCCCTTCAACGTTTCCTTCAATAATCGTTACTACCTAGGAAAACTGAAAGACATTAATCGTCGATTCAAGAATTCAAAGATTCAAGAATGCTTTTGCCAGACACCATGAACTGCTGTACTAGTATAATATGTATCCTTACAGATGATCCCACATCTCGCCATGACACTTGAACAAATACTCGACACCGGCTTTGGAAACAGCGTCCCAAACATGATTACTTGTTCACCGTAGATAGTCATGGAATGTTTGCTCACAGCAGCATAGTACTGCAGCTTGTGTAAAATTGAGTTAAAAATACAATACCTACATCAATAATTTTACTAGCAAGATCTTAAAACACCTGTTCACGGCCTACTTACCCAGTCTTCCCATGATCCTTTCGGATTCTCATAAATTAATGGTTCAAGTCTCTCCATCAAGGTTTCACAAGCGATCTGTTAGAATAGGAAACATGAACCACAAGAACAAGAAATATAACATCATCAGCAACCAAGATTTATGATAAAATTGATAAATTTAAATAATAATAATAATAATAATAATACACTTAAGCGTAGCATCTAGTCTGCAGAATTGCAGGAATTTTGAATGTCATGCCCCTCCCGTCAAAAGCTGAAGGGGTTGGTCACGCATTAAACGTATACTAATCATGTTACGTCGTGATATACACGTACCTGTTTACAGCTAGGTAACGATGCAACAAGTACAATTTATAACGTCTCAACAAAATAACAGCTAGGTGAGTTCTTTGATTTAAATCTCTTCCCTTCTAACATATTATTGTACCTTTACATTTTGTTGCACTTGAACAAGATTAGCTTTAATAATCGGCGGGAAACCCTCATCTATCGGATCTTGCAGTGTATAGAAACCCTGACATATAACAGTAACATACACAGACATACAAGTATAAATTATTTTTATACATAGACATTCAATGTATTAATCATATTGCTGTTTTTAATGCTCCTGATTAATCTTTTATATTATATGAAGGCACATGTCCCACATGTTCTTATCTTTCTAATTTTCACCATGTTTTGGTCACATGAATGTGAATGTAGCTTTTACCTAAGTTCGCCGAACGTATTTTTTGCCCCGTATAACCTTTTTGTAATGTTCTTTAACTGTTAAGTGATTGGTTAATGCCAGATTGATATATTGGAATGACCCACTTTTTTTGTAGACAAGCAGATGTAATTTACGTCAAAAATTTAAGACAATATATGCAAATTACGGAATATCTTGGCTTTGTTTCATATGTTTTGAACATTTCAAAAGAAAACCACTCCCCTTTTGCTGGGTCAAATTGCATGAAATTGTCCAATGTCATCCTTAAAATATAATACAACTAAACTGTACTTTTGTTTGGCAATAAAGTACTTACAATGGGAGTGGGAGTAATGTTCAAATTGGCTTGAATGATTTTGATACCTTTTTTCAATGTCGACGATTCCCGGCCACATGCAAAACTTAAATACCTATTTTGCGTTATTAAATATAGTTTCAAATGAGATATTATATCTCATAAATTAAGTTTTTGACCGAAATCAATTTTCATTGAGGTAATGTTCATGTTGAGTAAATTATAACTTTCCAGATTCTCTACTTTTCGAAAATAATAGAATGAAGGGTTTTACAGTCATCTTTGATTAGTAATTATTGCCTTAAAAAGTGTTTTGGTAACATGTAACGTGCCCTTAAATCTTACCTTGACAGCGTTTCCGTACAATTCAGTTCCTACTGACGCTCCTGTTAAAGTTGCATTCGGCACCTTGTCACTGCTGGTCTCGTTGATGTGGATTCGTTCTGGGGGAATGTGCAGGGCACGACTAGCGATCTGTATAGTTTTGGTGTACAAACCTTGACCCATTTCTATGCCACCATGAGTGATCAACACAGAGCCGTCCAAGTAGATGTGTACCAGGGCTGAAGCCTGCAATGGTGAACGGAAACCGTCAAATTCATTTAAGGACGAATTTTATGAGTTGAATATTCGGTTTAAATATACATCATCTATGTGGTGTGATAGTCAAAATCTGTCAGCCAAGGCTAGTATTTTTGATACCAGTGCATGTAAAATGGCATTTGGAAATACTCTGTGTGGTATGTCCGAGCCCATGTGACTGAAATCAGTTCAATCATGTGATACCAGTGACGACATTTCCGTCACCGACAACGTATTCAAATGTTCGTGTATTTTTATTCGATGTGGCCCTTTTAGCCTCTTTAAAGGTGAAATGAAAAGAAAATTTTAAAATTTGCAAAAACCATAGCATTTTGTTTATTCCATCTCACATATGCTCATTATGATACTAAATTGTCGGTGATGCGAAAAATTAATCGCATTTCTCCCACAAAACACAATTTGAAATGCCCGCCAACGTCCTTACTTTCGGGTTCTGTGATTAGTGACTTCATTTGAGTCAAACACAAGTGGCGTGCTTGCTATTCACGGCGGCGGTCTAACAGAGTGTATTATCTTTTCTTATATGTAAATAGTTGTTGCGCTCTTTGTTAGCCATATGTGAACAGAAATGATGGTCTATTGTTTTGCATTTAATTGCAATAACTGTACAGGATCAGGAGCAAGCTTTTTTAGCTTCCCTACAGAGCCGTGACGCAGAAAAAAATGGATTGAAGCACTCCGGAGAAAATATCGGCTGCCGAGTCAATACTCACGGCTGTGTTCGGTGCACTTTGAAGACTCGGCATTTGTCGTTTCTCCGAGCATCGTAGCATCAATTGGATTACAAAAAAGTCATTACCCCTGAAGCCGGATGCCATTCTAATACTTTCTTATTACCACAATACTGATCAGGAACATTTGAAGGCTCCTCCTCAGGAAACTTCTCCAGCTAGATCGGAAAGGTGTACGATATCGAACGACCGCGCACAAAAGTGCAGGCAGAAACGTCGGCGAGCGGTAATTATGAGCAGACCCGTCCCATGTTTTCCCTTACCTTATCTATTACTTTTAACTGTGACACTGGCATTACATTTTGTATCATTGATGATCGCAAGTACAATTCAGTCATAATTTTAAATCCAAAAATGACTAAAGCTCGGCCAAATTTCACAAAAATCAAAATAGAATTAAGTCTTCGCCTACCTATGATTCATCATTAAACTCACTTTTCAAATTTTATTCTGCACAATACTATAGCGGTATATTCATTTCACTTTATATGTATTGGCGTTAGTTCCTCAATGACCATGCATCAAACATGTACAGCTGCTTTTAATTTTCCTTAAGAAGCTAATATTATTATTGATCCACAGTCATTATGCCAGTTAAACCTGAAACACAAAGTTAAAAGTTACACAAAATAAATTAGTTTTTCGAATAATGCTAATTACCTGGTTCAAAAAAAGCGAAGCTATTGCGATTATCCTTTTCACAGGTACGATAGCCAAGCCCTTCTTCTTCCACCGATTCTTACTGTGGAAGAAACCATCATTGTAAGTATCATGATAAAGGAACCCTAGGACCCGTAGACCACATTAAACACTATGAAGGGTATCTTAATATTATATAGGGCTCAGCCCTTGGTGTCGCGCCAGGGGTTAAGATTGGCAATGTTATTTGTATTGATTCATGATAAAATGTAATTAATTGTTACTTCATAAACGTATATATGACAACTATGCCCAGTTTCCCTCTGATGAAAGCAGTTCACGTACGTACAGTGTACACGCGCGGACGTCAAACCCTGCAGCAGTGCAGGTAGGCCTATAGATTTTCTGTAACGTGTAAAAATTTTGGACAAAAATTGGCAAGTTTTACATTGATAACAGCCTATTGCGTTAAACAAGGGACGTATCATGCAATCATTATCATTGCAATGGAACCGCACTGCCCAACTTCCACTTGCAAGCTGAAAACCCGGCGTTCCGTCTAAAACTGGCAATTTTTGAATTTAATTATTGACACTGGGGGCGCTTTTCTAAAATTCAATCCCAGCATTCTTTGCGTATGCCACCGTTCATATGCGCGACTGTTTTCTCCCTTTATCTATATTAACGATATTCTGTATCAGCGACAAGGTGCATAATAACATTTACTGGCTAATAAAAGAGGTATATTTTATAAATGGCATGTTATATAATAATAATTTGTTTCGTATTTGTTTATTTACGAGTACTCAAAAAAAAAAACATGGCGGCGCCCACGAAAGAAGGGTACACTTCCGGTTACTCGCATAGTATATTATGAATAAGCGCATGCGTAGTCAGTAAGCCGCTGGCGCGACTAATATATTGGTTTAAGTGTCCGAGAATAGGTGAAAACGATCGGAACTAATTTGGGATAATTGGATCTGAATATTTTTTAAATTTCTCAAAAGTGTTAGGTGCCCTATAGCTGAATGTTGCGATTATAGCTGAATCGTAGCGATTACACAATCGGGTGACCGATCAGTGGAAGCTGGACATAATGGATAGGGAACTATACCCCAACTTTCAAAGGTGGGGAGGGCCTCCCATTTTTTATATGGGCATTTTTTCATATTAGCATATCTACACCCCTTCCTTATAAACAAGACATATGTCGCATGTTATGCTTTAATACTTCAGTGGTAGGGTAAAGTTGTTTTCAATAATGCTCTCCAACACACGCAAGTTTAATGAAATGGTGATCATTTCTGTACCACACAGACATACTCACTTTGTATAAGTTACCTTTCCCACGGTTTCTAATCGCATGTTTTACGCGTATACTTGTGAAGATATGAGGGCTGTAGATTTAAATGTGTGTTAGGATTGCAGGCTGGAAGCGGATCACAGATTGCAAAGCCGACCACATACAACACGATTGGAACTAATTTTGGATAATTGGATTTTCATATTTTGCAAATTTCTCAAAAATGTTAGGTGCCCTACAGCTGAATTTTGCGATGTTACAAATTACTCATAAAAAATAAGTGTGTAACTTAAAAAGAAAAACAGATAAGCTTACATTTGCAGATCAAATAGACATAAATTCACCATCCAATTATCCCAAATTAGTTCCAATTGTGTTATTCGCATCGTGAAGGATTAAAATGTTTTCTGCAAATAGAAAGCATGCAATACTCCCTCTCCATCTATGTTTTACTTTTACCGCACGGTGGCTCTCAAATATTCTGTTAACATCTTTCAAATTGTATAAATCTGCGTTTACTGCTCAATATTTATTTTTTCGCATTGAAAGTTAACTACAACCCCTTTCATGAAATGGTATAACCCCTAAAGGCGGAATAATATCGATAAGTGAGACGGCTGCCATTACCATTTTGCAACCGTCATGAATACATCGAGAGAAAAGCAAGGTCGACTTATATCGATTTCGCCACTAATTTCAAAGTGTCAGTGACTGAAATGCATGTTTTACCAAATATGACCATTTGCAATTTTCAGTGATAGAACGACTTATTATAAAAGGGCAATTTACAGTCCCTTAGTCAAGATTGAGATACTACTATGTAATAAACTGCTCCTGCTTCTACCACATTTATCATATTCTTTAGATGTTTAGAGGAACACTCTTTTCTCACAGTATAACATTCTGGAACCAAATCCCAGAAAGTATAAGATCTGTTAAATCAAGGGAGTGTCCAGAATTTACTTCCAGGGGGGCCTGGAGGATTGTCAGGGGGGCACCCATTTTCCCCAAGAAAAATTAGGAGGGGCCAGACAAAAATACCACAATCTTTTGGGGGGCTACAGAAAAAACACATCAATTAAATATTTGCCCTGAAGTCCTGATCTATAGAATTATGTGTGGCTGTCAAAAATAACTGGTGAAAATTTACAATTTTCTAGTTCCTACGTGGAAAAAGGGTTCATTTTCCAATAATTCTGTATGTGCATCCAGAAAATCATGTGCATCAATACTATGGTGCCAGATTGTTGAAATATTGACCATAGCATCCTGTGTACACAAGAAATTTGCTGTAGTCAAGAAGTGATCTCACTGTGTATGAATCAAGGAGAATTGTGGGTAGGCTCACACATTGCGTTATGATACTAATACTTTAGACTCCCTTTCATTCTGATTTGTATGATCAAGGATTTCTCAGTGACGGCTGGCAGAAAGGCAAAGAAACAAATTAATAATTATGTTTGTTGCCATCATCTTAAAACATGTACATCATGACTATTTTAAAGTTTGTAAAAGAATGTGAAATATTCATGCTCTATCAACTTTGATAAAATGTATTTATGACATTTATGAACATTGACTTGTGAATGGAACTAGCACAAATATAACATAGACATTATGTCAATGCATGTTATGGATAAGGTATTCTGTTCAACAAAGGTTCTGAAATATTCCTCAGGATTGTTGCTTTCAGTGGCAGCTACTTTGTTTTACGGCAACCAAATTTGAAAAAAAAAGAGAAAGAAAACACAAATTCGGTTCCCCCAGTTTTCACCGTGAGTCTGCAAGTTATTCAGTATCATCAGGTGAAAATGTATGCTGGACTCGTGCATGTAACATCTCACTTTCCATATATATCTGGAGACCTGCAAATTGTGTACCATTAAACTTAAAAGTTAGGTATCACTTTGCCAATTATGTGCTCCGACAATTTCTAGCTGAATTAGGCTGCGTTCACAAATAACGATTAGGGTGGGGGCTGGAGGAATCGCGATTGAAATCTTATTTTTTTCAGATCTCCGCTCAATACCCTAAAAAAATTTCAAATGCCCCTCTATATGATCAAAATTTTTCAAGTCCCCCCAACTATCACAAGCACGCATATTTGTAAATGATGTACGCGCAGACAAAATAAACAAGTATTGCGCCATTCTGCTCACAGATGTTCAACATTACCTGTTATTGGTATTTTGTAAAGTCATATTTCTAAGGCAAGTTCTTAAATTGATTCATTTTTAAACGCATCAGTGAAGTTTTTGGATTTATCAGTCTGAGCCAACTTGAGTTAATCCAGGTAAATTGCTCCTGCCGAAGAGCACACAAAATGACGATTATGAGAGAGTATGCAAATTGTGAATTCTGGCTAATTGCCATATTGTAAAAAACTGAGCACGGTGACCCACCAAAAATTTGTTTCAAAAGTACAAGACATATATGAATTAGATGCTACTCAAAATTGACAATTGGGTAGTCCCCCACCTTAAAAGTCTGTACCTGCCACAGTCAAACATTTTCCAAGTTTTTAAATTCATTTCAATCTATGGGAGAGTACTTCTGAAAACAGTGAGACAACTTGTTTAGTCAGTGAACACACCCTGCTTTGTTTATCATTAGTATTCATTTCTTTCAACATATGTAGATGTTAAACGTTTTTTGTCTAGTTTTGATGTAGTTGGTATTTGTGAAACATTTGCAACCTCTATGACAGATTTCGTTTCGTTTCTACCCGGATATCAAATATTTTCAACTTTTCGAAAGCGTACGGCAAATATTGGTAAATTTTCTGGGGGCGTTAGTATTTTTGTGAAGTCACATTTACTGCATTATGTTAAGAAAGTTTGTAATGTTGATGATGCCGTGTTTCTTTTGTTTAAAAAGGAAGGTTTTAATCAGTCCCGTGACATTATTTTCGGCATGGTTTATATCTCACCAGAAGGTTCTCCAATTTATAATTCTGGCGAGCCAAACGGGGTAACACGTTTGGAAAATTGTATTGATGACATTTTTAATAAGTTTGGTAATTTTGAGTTAATTTTGGCAGGAGACTTTAATGCTCGCACTGGAAATGAGGAAGACTTTATAGGTCATTATGGTACTGTAGGAAATTTATCTTTTCCTTTTGATGGTTCTGAAATTGATGATTTTGACATACCTCGTAATTCGAAAGATAATACTGTAAATAATTTTGGTAGAACTTTGCTTGAATGCTGTCATAAATTTAATTTGCATTTTTTGAATGGTCGATTTCAAGGAGACAGTAATGGTGAATATACGTGTTTTGCGAATCGTGGCTGTAGTGTTGTAGACTATATTCTGGCTACTAGCCCTTTGTTTGAAAATATTAGAAACTTTGAAGTGTGTAATTTTGACTATTCTGACCATTTTCCTATCAAATGTGAGTTTCATTTTTCTCAGTCTTTAACTCAAGATAATCCTGTTTCAGTTGATGAAGAGAACGTGTCAAAGTATGTTAAATATCAGTGGAATAGTGAGAAAATTGATACTGTACGTTTAAATTTACAAGATGGTAGAATGTTTGATGAATTCAAGGTAGCAATTTCACATTTTAATGTTAATGAGTCCCTGCGTTTGTTCAATGATATTATTGCTAAAGCTTGTATATGTTTGAAGACCAACGTTGGAGGTAACAAACATTCGAATGCTGTAAATTTTGATAAGCCATGGTGGGACGATGAGTGTACCCAAATGAAAAACAAAAAATTCAACTTGTTACGTAAATTTAGGATTTCAAATGCAATGACCGATTTTGATCATTACAAAATAGTAAGGAATAGTTTTAAGAAACTTTGCAGGAAAAAATTTTCTTCTTACCAGGAATATCAAAAACAGCATTTAATAAACTCCAGCAATGACCCTCAGAGCTTTTGGCAGGTTATAAAAAAGTTGCGAGGTACTTCATCTAGTGCCTTCCAAGCTAGCATTTCGCCTTTACATTGGTTTAATTATTTTCATACTTTGTTAAACAGAGAGAGTAACCTTGCGATAGACCTTGCCTTTAATGATAGTGTGAAAATGGATTTAGATGAACATGATGATTACTGTCAAGCTTGTAATGAAAATTTTCCACACTCTGTGAACAAAATTATCTCTGAAGAAGAAATTTATACAGCAATTAAATCTTTTAAAAACAAAAAAGCGGCAGGTCCAGATGGATTTGTTGCAGAAATCTTTAAAAATGCTGTTGACATTGTATCACCGTATCTCTGTAAACTCTTTAATTGCATTATGGATTCTGGTCAATTTCCAGAGGAGTGGGGAAAGGGGATCATTTTTCCATTACATAAAAAGGGGTCGTTGAATGATGTTACAAATTATAGGGGTATTTCATTACTTTCAATTTGCAGCAAAATATTTACAAAGATTTTAAATCAAAGACTAGTTGAGTGGACAAAACGTGTATAGAGCGAGCCCATAGACTACCGGACAGAATTAGAAATAAAAAACCAAGGCGGGTGATTGTCAAGTTTTTGTCATTCAAAGTCCGTTCGAACATTCTGCAGAGAGCAAGAAGTTTGCTGAAAGACTCTACTTTCAAAGTTACTGAAGATTTTTCGCCATTGGTACGTCAAAGGAGACGAAATCTTATTCCGTATCTGCAGCAAGCGAAAGAAGAGAATAAGCGGGCAACATTAATATATGACACTCTTCTCATTGAGGGGGAAAGATTCAAGCTAGATGAAACTACTCAATCCCTTGTAAAAATTTAGCAATCTGGCCGGTCCAATAAAGGTCTGACAACCAATGGGCATTCAAAGAAAATTCACCATTGTCGATAGTTTCTTGGAATGGAAATGGTCTTAAGAAATTTCAACATAATGTAGTATTCATTTCTTCCTCTGAGTACTTGCTACTAGTGTCTAATGTTAAAAAAACTTAGCAATATTTACAACCAACGTGATATAGACCACTGATACAAAAACATCTAGAACTAAGTAATTGTCAAAATAATGAAGGAAAGGTCTATAAAACGGATCATTTATAGTTGACAACACAAAAGAAGTATTAATATTTCATAATTAACTTTTCTTCAGAAATATACAACCTGATTTGTTCATTACTAGCCTTCCCAACAGTATGCCACTTACAGTCCCTGCAAAACATTATATATATATATATATATATATATATATATATATATATATATATATATATATATATATATATATATATATAAATAAATAAATAAACAGATTACTTCAAGTACAAAGTAATGAAATCTATTACTTAAGTTTCATGCATCTTGCAATCCTCAGAAATAGAAAAAATAGAAATCCTCCAGGGCCACCCTTGGATTAAATTCTGAACACTCCCCAAAGTCAAAAAATTAAAAAAAGACTTATTACGTCACCTCTTGCTTAGGCAATGTTGCTTCTTAATCAGGTATATTTTAAATTTATCTCAGCACAAATTTTATTTTTTATAGACCTACCGTGATATAGAACGTATTTAAATTGCCAGGCTAATTGTTCAACATAACGCTCTATGGCAAAATGATAAATTCAGCGATAGTGAATTGTTGGGGGCTCAACTCGATAAGTGTAATACTAATATCTAGTCCCTACTCAATTCAATAATTCTTAATGAGTCTACATTTTTCTGTTTTTCTTTTCTGTTCATTATTTGGAAATAAATATTCTTGAATCCTATTATTTGGAAATAAATATTCTTGAATCCTTAGTCAACATTGAGATATTATTATGTAATAAACTGCTCCTGCGCAAGCATTTCTGACTGAAGAAATTATTTCAATTTTGACGATTGGGCCCGATTGTAAAATGTCATTCGTCTCTCCGAGCACTACATAAGGGCAAAAGAGGACTGTCACAAGTTTTAACATTGCTTGATTCAAAGTGAACAACTACCGTAAATTATTATGGCAAAACGATATAATACTCGCCAGTGACCGGAAATTGTTCCTGGGTAACAAATAAGACAGCATCCATGTGGTTTTCATAATGCATGTTTTGCCTACCTGTTGAAGTCTTCAATCAAAATTCTTCGTTGGTAGAAGTCACTCCTCTTGAGACACTCATCCCAGCATCTTCGCAAATTTACAATGTCCGGGAGTTCTTGATATATGATGTCCACATCCCCTTCTTTGTACAAGTTTATTTCACGTATCTGTTGAATTAGATTAATTACCATAAATCGTAACTCTTCGAAGCACCATACGTGTTAAGGCGTGGCTTTTGAGCAGTATAATCTTAAACAAGCGAGAGCAGCTACACCAACAACAGATCCCGTATAACATTTTCTGGTACAGTTGTTATCTCCTCGACATACGCCTATCCTACACCTACCCGAATCTTATTCTCAACTTAGCAGAAAATGATGGAGGAGAGATGTCCAGCATGCATCCGTGCTGATACCGTTGAAAAATTTCAATCTTTTGATTGCACGTTCTCAACACGGAATAATGATAAATATACGTCTTTCTGTAAACAGCTTTGTTCGCTGTCACGCTAAGTCAAATCAGGCCCTGTAGTTCAGAGACCAAAGAACCAAATTCCAAAGACTTAAATGACGTTTTAATGAAAGTTGTTCACAACTGCTCTTGCACTGCGATTGAGACAATCCCCTCCCGCTCATCAGTTTACTTTACTCATTGTAAGTAAAATCCCGAATTGCCTTACTTTCCTCTTACCGCGAAATGATTTCGTCTTTCACATGGATAGACTTTCTGCAATTGTTTTATTCTACTGTATCTTTAAATATTAGTAAGTGATTCAATCGACACCCGATAACTTAGCACAGAATCCCCAGATTTTCATTAAACCCCCCACTACTCTAAAAAACCCCAACAAAGTCAAAGACACAACATATTTCATAAACAAGCTAAAGTCAAACTAAAACCAAAGTAAAATCCACTTTTCACTGTAGTTAGTAAGGATACACAATAAGCCATGATAAAAAACCATAAACGTAGTGGGGCAGAAAGCAGGACTCACAAACGCTTGTAAATCTACTAACATGGTATCAAATAACAGCGACATCTTCATGAAAGCCCAAAAGTGAAACATAGTAAATTCTTTCTATAGGACTATGACCAAACGCATGGGCGAAGCTTTGGCTCATTAATGTTAAGCCCTCTCCTTTCACTTCTTCATAGAAATTTAAATGTCTGCAAAAGTTTTAAAGTCAGTGAAATAAGACTGTACAAAATTTTAAAGAGTGGCACATTTCATGTTTTCAGTTCAACTGAAACACGTTTTAAAAGAACGTCAATGGATATTATGGATATATTTGCTTTTGCATGTTTAGCCCACGTGTTGAAACACGTAGGCTAATGTCATAGCGATGTCTGTCTGTCTGTCCGTGTGTGTGTGTGTGTGTGTGTGTGTGTGTCTGTGTGTCTGTCTGTCTGTCTGTCTGTTTACACGACAACTCAAAAACGCCTAAACAGATGCAAGTCAGATTTGGTAGACAGGTACTACATGCTACTTGCAAAAATCGATTAGATTTTGGTTAGCGCGGCTTGCATATTAATGAAGTGATGCAATATCGTTTTTTTCCGTACAATCGTTTCCCTATGGAGACGGCAATGACAGTGTAGACATATATTAAGAAATATTGCACAAAATTTCATGAAACTTTTTACAGATGAATGACAACCTGATGACAATGATGATACAGTGGGTGTCATGTCAATTATCTGCTCATTTGCATATTTAATGAACTTTTGTTATTAGTGACATAACTCTTAAATTCCTGCACCAAACTTGATGATACGTGTAACAAATATTGATCTGATATATATCTAATTATACTTCGAAGCATTAGGCAATTTCAAAATAATAAATACCTCATTTGCATATTTTATGAAGTTTTGTAATTAGTTATATAACTCCGATATATATAACTGCACCAAATGTCATGAAATCTGCTGCAGACACTGATATCCGACTAACTGTGGTGTAAAGCATTCAGTAGTGTGAAGGTAAATAACGTTTCATTTGCATATTTAATGAACTTTGTAAATAGTGATATTACTCCACAATTACAGCATTACATTTGATGAAACTTGCTACAGATGTTGATCTGATAGATATCTTATTGTAATGATAAGCATTGAGCAGTGTCAAGTTAATAAATAGCTCATTTGTATATTTTATGAAGTTTTATAATTTGTCATTTAACTCCGAAATAGCTGCATCAAATGTGATGAAAACTGCTGCATATACTGATCCGACAGATATCTGACTGTGTTGTTAAGCATTTGGCAGTGTGAAGTTAATTAGGGTTCATTTGCATATTTACATAACTTTGCATATAACTCTGAAATTACAGCACCAAATTTGGTGATACCTGCTACACATATTGATCTGATAAATATTTAATTGTGCTATGAAACATTGAATAGTGTCAAGTTAATTAAGGCCTCATTTGCATATTTAATGAACTTTGTAATTCGTGATATTACTCTAAAATTATAGCATTAAATTTAATGACGTGCTACAAATGTTGATCTGATGGATATATAATTGTCCCATGAAGCATTTAGCAGTGTTAAATTAATTGACAGCTCTTTTGCATATTAAATAAAGTTTTGTAATTAGTGATTAAACTCTGAGAGTACACGGCAAAGTTGATGAAACCTGCTACATATAGTGATATAACAGATATCTGATTGTTCTGTGAAACGTACTATTATTAGTGAACCTGTTGTAAAACACGTGAGCATATTCAGTTCACATCTGGTTTATTATCCTATTACATTTTGTATAGATCACTTCTTTGACCTCACTACAGCCACTTTTCTACGTAAAGGGCTCTGCCGAGAGCTGCGCTGCTAATTATCACTGCAAAAGTCCATTAAAATATAGATCACCAATCATCTAATATCTTCTCACTTTTCTCACTTTCTCATTGTATGATAGGGCGAGTTGTCTTGACTTGTCATTAGTTTCTCTTTCGCTGTACGCATGTACATATGCTGGGTCAAAGCATTCATTTTCTAGGGTGGATTGGAGACATTGTTCGGAAAAGATTATGTAATTTTTTGCTATTTCCTATTTTTTTAAACTCATTAACCTGTTTCTCAGTATCATAACTACTTTACAACAGATAGGTGTCAATCAGTTTGGATGAAGAAAAGGCACAAAAACAAGCTATGAGCTACATCACATACGTTTGCGGTAAGAAAATCTCTAATTATACATTTTTACAATAAAATGACCTTCAGTTGACTATATTGGATTGTATCGCAATACAAATTGACGGGCATTTGTACGCAACACTTACTACACCTGTGCCAAGTTTGAAAACAATCTGTACAGGCATATCTATAAGAGACTGCTCCGCATGGACATGTGGACTGAAGGTAATTCTAATAAATCTCCTTATAGACTTCCTCCTGCGGGATTTAAAAATCAAAGGAGCTACCTTTTCTGGTGGTATTCCTGAATTCCTTGCCAAAGCATCCATTATCATCTCTATAACTGCCATGGGCTTTGGTGTTCCAGCGCCTCTCATTGCAACACAAGACGCAATATTCGTTTTACATATCCTGGTCTTGATGTCATAGGCTGGTATCTTGTAAGCATTGTCTGCGTGCTTTAACATTGTACCGGCGATCTGGAAAGGGAATCACTGCATTGTAAAGGTTGTTTAAGAAGTGTTAATTTCACCTCCTTCAAACATCGTCCGTGCTGTCTTAAAGATGGTAGTATTTATGTCAAATCGTTAATCAGATAATTCCGACAAACACATGAAGAAACGAGAGGTCATTCAGACGTTTTATTTTTAAATGAGGCGACAAGACTTGGCAAATTGACCATAGGGTGGCTTAGACTGAATATTCAACAAGTAAACATAAAAACAAACAAAGTGACAAACAAAATAAACGAAAGAAATAAAGAAAAAGACCTAACAAGTAAACTAACAAACAGACAAACAAACCCTAACGTGAACATTCTGATATCTAAAGTTGCGAGTTCGAAACTCATAAACGCAGTACACTGTAATATGTATAGCAGCTTTAGCCACAGTGGAGTATAAGATTACTTTAAGTACGATTTCAGAAGGGCTGCGCTCTTGCCTCAGAAAAGAGCATGCTTTATTTTGAAGTAACAGTTTCGTTTTCAAGATCCTATGGCGTACACTTTCAAAACCATACAACCGTAAAACTACTTTTAGGACATGTGACCCGTTTGATTCCACATGGTGCCGTCTCGATTCATGGTGCCTGGAATAACAGATTTATAAATACTGTTATATTTCAAAGGTATATGTTCTAAGCTCTTAGTGTCAAAAAACAGGCTTTTATTGCCGTATTTGTGTAGATCGCTGAACCTTGGCAAGGAAAACGACAAAGTAAATGAATAAATCTGTATGAACTGACTTCATTTCCTGGCAGCTTTAGGTAACTTTATGCCTGGATAACTCTCGTGTGTTTCACTGTAATGCTTGAGTAGCAATACTTTGCAGTTCAAGAAGAAAGAAAATTCATTACCACGGGGGACCATCCCTCGGTACATCCGCCGTTTAAGAACATCTCCAGCTGCAATGCCTTCAATTGACCATCTGCAGTGCAACCGACTTTGTACTTAGCAAGAACAGAATGTCTTGTACCGACAAATTGCATATCTTCATCTCTTCCAAGAACGAGTCGGACTGCTCTACCAACTCTGTATTGTACAGATTAGAATGTTGATGATGTGCTCTTAGGAAAGGAACTGTTTTCACGAGGCACAGAGCAGACTTTGGTCAGGTCAATGACTTTCGAAGCTCCAGCAGCTGCCGTTCACATGCAGTCGCAAATTTTCAACAAACCAATAAAAAATTCTAGTACACATGACAAATCATGGATTTCAAATTTTGATAATGTTCCCATTCCCCATAAGTAGCTACAAGTGGCATCGTTGGCGATGCATCCAAATTTTATGGAAATTACCCTTCTAAATCAGTAAAGCACGTTTCTTCACCAAATGTCTGCTAGCTTACACCAGTACAAACAAATCCAGGATATGGATACCCATGCTATCAACCCTGCATGGACTCACGGAAGTTTAAGTAGTAGGCGTCTTGAAAGACTTAAACCTTTTCTCAAAACTTCCTCATGGAAACTTGAAATCTTTCTTTTCTAAAAAAGATAATACAAATCTGGGGCCAATAAGCAAAAATAGGTATAGAGATTACAGAACACATTACACATTATTTGCCGACAACTCCAATTCAAAATGGCGGCCCTCCCCGTCTTAACTCTTTATGAACAAGTCATCGTTGATGACACAGTCCCCACTTGTTAATGGGTACTTTGATTACATGTCCTAAGAGGATAGAGTCCTCTTCATTAATTGAGACATGCCCAAGTTTTGGCTAAGGACACGAAAAAATTGTAACAAAATGGCTGCCATGCAGCCATATTGGATCATATCAAGAAACAAATTGACATACATATGTATGACATAGGTTAATGTCCTTGTACCAACTTTGAATAAAATCGGTTAAGATATGCCTTAGAGTATTATGGCCCTCGACAGGAAAAAATCGTAATAAAATGGCCGCAAGGCAGCCATATTGGATCGTATCACATAACAAATTGACATGCATATGTATGACATTAGTCAATCTCCTTATACCAACTTTGAATAAAATCCGTTGAAACATGTCTGAGTTATTGCTCTGTACATGAAAATATCGTAATAAAATGGCTGCCTAGCGGCCATATTGGATCGTATCACATAACAAATTGATGTACATATGTAAGACATAGGTCAATGTCCTTGTACCAACTTTGAATAAAATCGGTTAAACATGTCTGAGTTATGGCACTGTATATGAAAATATTGTAATAAAATGGCCGCCTGGCGGCCATATTGGATCGTATCACAAAACAAATCGACATGCTATCTATGACATTGGTCAATGTCCTTGTACCAACTTTGAATAAAATCGGTTGAAACATGTCTGAGTTATGGCTCTGTACATGAAAAAATCGTAATAAAATGGCCGCCTGGCGGCCATATTGGATCGTATCACAAAACAAAATGACGTGCATATCTATGACATTGGTCAATGTCCTTGTACCAACTTTGAATAAAATCGGTTGCAACATGTCTGAGATATGGCTCTGTACATGAAAAAATCGTAATAAAATGGCCGCCTGGCGGCCATATTGGATCGTATCACAAAACAAAATGACGTGCATCTGTATGACATTGGTCAATGTCCTTGTACCAACTTTGGAATAAAATCAGTTGAAACATGTCTGAGTTATGGCTCTGTACATGAAAAAATCGTAATAAAATGGCCGCCTGGCGGCCATATTGGATCGTATCACAAAACAAATCGACGTGCATATCTATGACATTGGTCAATGTCATTGTACCAACTTTGAATAAAATCGGTTGAAACATGTCTGAGTTATGGCTCTGTACATGAAAAAATCGTAATAAAATGGCCGCCTGGCGGCCATATTGGATAGTATCACAAAACAAATCGACGTGCATCTGTATGACATATGAAGTAATCCTTGTACCAAGTTTGAATGAAATCGCTTCTTGCATCTCTGAGATATCTGCGTGAACGGACGGACGGACGCACGCACGCACACACGCACGCACGGACGCACACACGCACGGACATGACCAAACCTATAAGTCCCCCCGGACGGTGTCCGTGGGGACTAAAAAGTACATTTTCGATTTTCCAGATTATAGTTTGTTAGTTCAAGAGATTTAAAGGAGACCAAAGAAGAGTATTGCACACCTTCAAGAGTTCTAATATCTGCCCCGTGGCGCATTCTACCGCTAAGTAAGATTATAAAAGTGCATCTTTTTCAATACAGAATACATCAACACAAAAAATATGTCAGTATGCAAGTATGTTAATTTACCTTTTAGTGGGATTTGGCAGGCAGTTGCGTTCAAAGTCAGAAACAAATGCAAAATGAGTAATTCACGCACTGCTTTATTCCTACTGTCGCCATAAAATATGCTGATATACTCATACTCACTTTTTGGCAGCCACTGCACACATATTTGCCACAGGTACTGATGGTCGTTCCTTGCCACCAAATGCACCACCGAGTCTTCGGATTTTTGTAGTAATTGTATTAGCTGGCACCCCTAGTGTTTCAGCAACGTGCATCTGGGGACAAATAGTATAAAGCCATTATGTGACCTTAAAATCAATAAATAAGTGACTTTGCTTTCTATCGCAAGAAAGAATACACAGATTAATAAGCTTATAGAGAACTTGACTTTACAACTAGTATTGTAATATGACATGTTCCTCTGTGTAACTGCCTTTCACAAAAAAAAAAAAAAAAGAAAAAAGAAAAAAAAATCGTTCAGCTTTACCTCATCTGGCACTAAACTGTTTGGAGTATCGGAACAAGTGACCGATGTGGGTAAGAAGAGTGCTACAGGACAAAGCAAATCAAGCAAAACAAAACGTATCCATCAGTTCAGTTGGCAAAGCGTGCGACCTGAATTCGGATTATGTCGGTTCAAATAGCATCGGTCACTCTTCCCAGTCATAATTATTGCATGTAGAGACGACCGGATGTAGCTATGTGATTTTCTCATCTGTTTGTTTTCTAATCTGTGCAAGAGAGCAGGACTGAGGAATCTGTCATTCGTTTATGGAACAGCAAGAAAGTCATAGCCTCGCTCACTTTGATCGAAATTTACCAAAAAACAGTAAACATTTGTCACGTGAACATTGTAGTACATTTGGTTAGTGCCTGCACCGCTTTTGGACCCACATTAATGGTAATTCAATCCCGTCTAATACTTTCAATAATCTTAAATGTTTTATAAACAATAAAGCTGCAAAACCATGCTGTGCCAACAACACTTACCTGTACGTCATGCAGACATTGCGATGCTGTGATAACTAACATCTCATCTCGTTCTTTTGGTCGGGCAATGCAACTCTGCGTCTCCATGTAATAGTGGCTTTGAGCACCGACATACACCTCCCCTTCCACCACATGGTCAGATGTTTCCAGCTCTGCGATAACGTCACCTTCTTCCAGGTGTCGGGCAGGTTGATAAAATGAATTCTGTTTTATCGCATCCTGTTTAGAGAGCAAAGGAAACTATGTAGCTCATTATCTAAGAGAGCAACTTATAGTACATCAAATGGTATCGTATTTTGTTAATAATTTGACTTAACACCTTTACTAAAACTTATGAACGCGGCAGTGCGTAGGAACTACTCGACAAATCCCGATAAAACACTAAATCCCATCCAGTAGTGTTTCTGGAATGCCTTAATCTTTGAGATTTGTCATGTGTGGAAGTTTTTGTAATGTTACAACGTTCTCGTCAATTACATATCTTGAAAATGCGCCTTCTGGTCTGCTGGTTAGAATGAGGGGAAATGATTGATGATCCGATTAACAATCGGGTTTCAGAGTTACTTAGAGAGCTGACCATTATAATGAATATACTAAATAAACATCATAACGCGGGACTTGCACACCTGTATACTCAGAACGTACTCCAAATCTTCATACGTAACTTTGACAAATTTCACCGCGTGGCGGGCCAATTCTAATGTCTCGGCCAATATCCCTCCAATTGGCTGACCAACATGGATCACCTAGAAAACAAGCCAAATAGCAATTGTTATGAATCGGCTAATGATCTCATGATCGGTTGCTAGATCAGGCGATCATCAGGTGTACTTTGTTTATAACACTTAGTTGATAGCTCTGCTGGTGATCAGAATTGACACCGAGGCCGTCTTTTGCTCAGTTAAGCGATGTATTTATTGCTATGATAAAGTTCTTGTGTGATGTGTGATAGCGAGGATGTGAGTGTGAGTGCTTCATGAACTCTACAGCTTGTGGAAGGGCCGCAGTCAGAATAATTGTAATATCTTAGTTCGGTTATTGAACCTCTCTTTTTTAATGGAGGGGGGGGGGGCAGTTGACGAGTTTACTGTGATGTCTTCGCTAGTTGACTGGGTGCCGAACGTTTTGAGTTCAAATCCGATCAAAAATTTATTGAATCAAGTTCAGTCCATGAACAAAACCGTATCATCATAATTATTTTATCCGGGATTTTCCCTTATATTATTTAAACATAGGGCCAAAGTCCCTGAAGCTACTATAGACATGGATACAAATTAAGTATTTCCTGACTGTATGAAATTATCTCACTAAGGTCATCCTAGGGACATGTAAACCAAATATTAAAGCTGTCTGACCAGCGGTTTTGAAAAAACAAGCGACTCAACAGTTGACAGAGCTCTGCTGTGTTATGTAGAGAATAACCTTTTGTGACCATGTATTGATGAAGAAGGTGGATATCTTTGATAGCTCATTTCAGGATGGCCTGACCAAAAATGGAAAAAATTCCGTAAAAATACAGATTTGCATATTTCATCAGACTATATTAGTCTATAATAGCAAATAAACGAGAGTTAATTACATTCTAATTAAAGTAAACAAGACTTGCTTAAATCAAGATTTACGTCATAAAAAAACAGCATATCTGTCAGGTTATAAAGAATCTTGAGCTGGTTATCTTTTAATATCAGTATTTTCATCCTATTACCAAGCACATTTTAACTTTCAATTCAAATTAACATTGTAAGTAAGTTCTGTTGAATAAGTTGAGACTGTCCTACTCAGAGAAAGCACACTGAAGAGACAAATGTTTGTAACTTAAGAAGTTCAAGGTCATCAAAAGCATTATAAGGAATCATGTTACACTTTCATTGCACTGTTTACACAGATTGCATAATTGCTATAAATAGCAAGAGGAATCTTACAGCCTAGCTTTACCATAAAACCCTATCACTTTGACCACTCTTTTAATTGACCACTCTATTTTTTCCTCAAAAAGTAATCTTATTTTATCCTTACCAGGTCAACCATAATGGAAATTAGAACTTATCTATCTCTAGTTATTTGACCACCCTATCATGACAAACTATTATGAGCAATTTCTTTTAGATAACATAAATGGTGGTTCAGAATATATCAAAGTTGGGATTCAGGAAAGTTGCCTTTACATGTTTTAATCCTCCAAGATGGTAAGCATTTCACTATGAACTGTCAAAAGAAGTTGAACTTTCTGATAATTCCACACTAAAATTATTTTGGCTTTGATGATTTCCTATTAATTCATTATTTAAAATCATATTTATTATTTTTTTCTGGGTGAATTGATAGGGTTTATACAGTACAAGAATTACATACAATGTAAGTCAAATTTTGACCAAAATGACAAAAAAATTCCTTAAAATACGCATTTGCATATTTCATCACAATTTGAACAAATCTAAGTTGGGTTATCCCTTGGGACCTGTATACCAAATACAAAGCTGTCTGACCAGCGATTATGAAGAAGAAGAGTTTTTACCAAAAACCCTTTTTTGGCATTAATTTGCCTATTTTCAACAATATCAAAAATAAAAAAAAATAGTTTCTCAAAATCATATTTTTCATCTACACAACAAACATCAAATCAGTAAGTACTGCGGTTCTCAAGATATTTGAGTGGACGGACGCCTCACAAACGGACATACATACATACATACATACATACATACATACAGACTGACGCCGGACGCCGGACGGATACCCATCCCAATAGCTTCTATAGACTATAGTCTATAGTAGCTAAAACAGCATGCCTTTTCCGAGGCAAACGTTTCACTATCTTCATCCGACGGATATGAGCGGGCCAAGTATTTTTGCCGGGGACATCAGCAGCACCTACGTAACCATGGACACCATCCAAGGACAATGCGGCTGACGGGTCAACAGATCTAGCATAGAGAAAAGAAGAGGGACTAGTAATGAAGAGCCTTGGATATCCCTCGTTGATTCTGGCACATATTTTTGGTAAAGAACTTTTGTTACCACTATCGGAAGCATCATATACAAACGGAAGAAGAAGGGAGCCTCGAAGTGTGTCAATTGTGGTTCAGAGACATAAACAAGGAAAGTTTACGTCTGATATGATACCTCCAAGAAGAATGTAAAATTACACATTACGGAAAGTAGCGTTTGGTGATGCAACTCTTTTACGTCATTGCTACGAACTTATCTGTCGTGTAGCCACTCATTTGTTGCTGGCAAAATAGATGAACGAGAAATGTTCCATGGTGCTGTTGATTTCAGGTTATTCGTACTCTTCGTCCAGTTATATTTGACGATGAATACTAATATCAATGACATATAACTTTTGAGATATGTTGTCTCCTGATATTTTTGTGTTTCATAAAACACAGGGAAAATAAAGGGTCGCCTTTCTTGATTTTGCTCTTAAGACTGCACGAAATTGAACATGGAAGCGTCAAGGCAAAAACCTTGCCCTCATTCGTGATGGGAACCTCAACAATTTAACATAAAGGCATATTAGCTGATTTGTAAGCAGAGAATTGGTCTACACTCACATTATTTTTGCATGTGGTCTAGTGCTGCAGACTAGTGCCATGTGCAGTTCACCTAGAGTTGTTGATCGAAAAAGAACAACAATAAAATTACTGATGAGAAGAAGGCAAGCCAATCTCCTCGTGAAACTGACAGGTGCAAAACAATCCGAACACCTGGTGCAAAACAATCCGAACACCTAACCATCGGAAATATTTTAGTGCAATTGTGATGCCGAGAGAAAACACACTACATTATCAAAACTGATATATCCTCTTCGATCCAACGTACATGTGCACTTCATGAATCATACAAAGCTGTTGAAATATTATCCACGTGTCTTACAACAAAGTCTGGCAAATGCCAAGGCAAAAGTCACGACTATGTTTTTCACGTTAAGTTAATTTTCTGAGTAGACTGCGTGCCATGAAATGGTGACGCGTGAACACTGATAACAGAACAAAGAATAATAGGACTACATATAAATATGACACACGCCCACTCAATGGTTTACGTACGACAGGTTATGTATTGGTAATTCTAGAAATTATCCGATGTGTTTATTACATTGCTACACGGCAACATTTCATAGTTACCTTAACTTTTCATGAATATATTCCTATCTGACAGATTCTCAACGTTGTAGACCAATTGTTTTACGTGTTTTTAACCCATTTCTGTATTACCGTTTCGATATTATGTAAAATACTCTATTGATTACCTGGCTCCAGTGGTATATCATTACAGTACACCGCCTCACCAGTGGCAAGCTGACATCCAGACTCATTCATTACAGGGCGACCAATCGGATCAATGGCCGGCTGCCCATCAGGTATCTCCTGACAAAATTAAATAAGAGGACGACCCTATGAAAATAGTGATTTTCCTACGCATATACAAATTAAATTTCTTAATTGTTTGAACAATATAATCTTAGACCAGTTGTATTACCTTGATTACATTTTATTACATTTAAAAACAGCTAAAGAAGTTCTCTGTCACATCAATGACAAATCCATCAATATATTGATTCAATTACACCAGAAAATAATTGACTCACCTGGTATAGTTGGGTGCCTTTACTAGGTAGGTTCTCGACATCAAACAGCGCAGACTTATCTGAATCCAAAACAGGGCTGGCAGACTGTTACGTAACGAGAAATGGAAACTTCCCAACATCGGTATGCCATGTATTAAACAACATTTGAGTACATTTGAATATTGTTATCAAAAATACAATTATCAGAGTGGTGGAGACATCAAAATGTCAGAAATATATATATATATATATATTATATATATATATATATATAATATATATATATATATATATATATTAACGTGACATAACATTTAATGTTTAAAATATACATCGATTACCTGTTCCTTGGACAATAACTTAGCAGACAGATTCGAGGATGGATGACAACAATAACACCACCTTGACCCTGAAGGATATCAACGGGAAAAAGTGAAATAAATACTTTCTTACCATTTTTTCAGCAAGTCCATCTAAGACTTTGATGTAGAACTTAAAGAAGAAACTCTGCAGTAACGACCTTCTGTACTCTACCATTCCACCCTGAGTTGACAGTGGAATTTCAGTGCTGAGCATATGCTGGACATCTTTGAACAGAGTCTCATTCCATTTCCTTGAATCAGAAAGAAATGGTGACGATAACTTTATATGCCTTTGTCCTGCAGTTTTGATATTTCAGGATTTTATGTGTTTCTTGTAGAATAACTGCGCCCCCGCGCATTGGCTCCATATTTACTTGAAACTGACGAGCATTTTTGTAATTACAGCTAATTTCTACCAAAAACACATAGGAATTGTTCTCAGTCATTTACATCATAACTTTTACAATTCAATTTACAATCTATGTTACAAGCAGTCCGATCACCTTTGCTCACATCAGCTGACCAAGGATTATAATTGTGGCAACACTAAAGAGTGCGCGCAAAACCAAACACTAATGGTGTCCTGTGCCACGTGTGTGACTCAACGTTTTACCGCATACAGATATTTGCAACTTAATGATGACAGAAGAAACTTTAAAGTTCCATTAGCTATAATGTTTAATATATTTATCATAATTCTTGTTCTTTATGTAACATGAAAAAAAAATATTTTACTCTTAATTACTGCCCGTATAGTATTCACTGCTTCACTTGTCAACAAAACTTGTTTGTTTGTATGGGCCAATTTGACTGTTAACACACTGTCAACAATACCATCAGATATTCTACGCAATTCAAGGTGTATGCAAGGGTAATACTTCATGTTTCAAGGCATTCTTTCAGAACTACCTGCCGGATATTTTTTCAGACACATTGTTCACGGCGACAACGTTTGGTCCGGTTCCTCCAAAAATTAACGCTGTTTCCTTGACAACGTCCGTATTTTCTTCGAAGATGACCCTGAATCCAGCAATTACCATGGCAACCTCCTTATCACGACGATGCACTTGTTTCTTAACTTTATATCCAGCAATATATTCATTCTAAACAAACAACAGAACAAAAAATACAGCAAGTTAGTTCAATGCGGTGACACTCAAAGAATGAATGAATTTTGCAATGAGTACAAAATGCTTTACGATGAAAGTAATTTTCAAGTCAACAGTACCTTTCTCACCAGATGTTGATAACATTAGAAAAAATATAAAGCTGCGTACCTTTGCTGCAACTGGAATAGAAACAGAAACCAAAACTTCGTCTTCCTTCAAACAGGTTTTCCTGTACTCTGTGAAGAAGCTGCTATCAAGGTGCAGGATACGACTGCCTCCTATACCATAGAATAAGCAAAAATAAGTGAAGTTTCAATATTTGCATAAGTTTTCCTGGGATATAAAAGTATTCTCAGGCAAGAGTCTTCAGGGTTCCTTCTTCTTCATTATACAAAACACGATTGAACTAAATTGGGATAATTGGATTGGCAGAATTTCTCAAGAATTTTAGAAATTTCTCTAATTTTACACCATATTTGCTTACCCATCTTAAAATTTTATACAAAATTTACGATGCTGTTGAAATCTTATGAGTAAGATTCAGTGCATGATAGTATCTAATGCAATATTGTTCAAAACATATGAACAATTTTCACATTTGAATGAAAATATGAGAGTTTGTCTGTAGTTTCTTCATTACTGAAACACTAGTAATAATGTCAGTTTGCCATTTTTCCTCGACCAAAATGAAGCTTTTCGATTGATTTACAGTTAAGTCAGTCAGGGTCTTGTAAAATGTGCCCTGACTCAGTTTTATGTTTATGAAGCCTTAAATTCATGAAAAAGTCGGGGGCATTTCAAAAGTGCCCTGACTCAAATTCGTCCATTAGAGAAATTTTAAGCATTTTGTCTAGTTTCTGCAGTACATTTACACAAAAATGAACTTTTTTTCATAAAAATGAATCCGATGAAAGAGGTATGCAATAATCGTTGTGTTTTCGTTGTTTTGTCCGATGAGAACAATATTTCAAATTTTACACTATTCTATCATTTTGTAAAATTTCAGCTGTAAAAAGATCGATTTCGTTACATTTTCCTAATAATTACTCTCATCCAATTTTCCCAAATTAGTTCCAATCGTGTTCATTATACAATTTCATTGTATTCTACCAGTGCGTAGATCACCTTTCTACTGTCTCACCAATAGTAAATACAACTTGACTTTAAAAGATAACTTGTTGTAAAATGAGAAATCAACATTCACTGTCGGCACATTGAACAAATACCTGTTCTTGAGGTAGTATAGGCAGCGAAACAAGTAAACTACTGAAAAACATCAGTGGCCCTTGAAGCCGTAACTAGGTAGTATAATTGATATATCAGATTAGTAACGAGGTTTAGTATACTTGATATATCAGATTTAGTGAATCCAGGTCTTTCGGTTTTCTTTCTCGAACTTAGTGAATTGTCATTCTACTGGTTCCACTTACTTGTGAATTTCAATGGATAGAGCTATACCATTTAAGGTTGAATGCACCTCGGGGACAGACATTCGGACTCTCAAACTTTTACAATTTTCTTCTGATATACCACTTGTTGGGGTTCATTTTCAAGATCTTGGTGTAAGAAAACTTATCACCGGCCTAGTTTTTCGAAATTCGAAAATTTTTATTTTTCTTCATAGACTTAACACAGGGATGGCGGCCATTTTGAATTTCAAATATCGGTAAATCTTGGGTTATTTGTTTCTCAAGTACCAAAATTTGCACGGTGACCCCCGAATTTTATTCTTGATTTTGAAAGAGAATGGTTGAAAGATTCCTTAAGGAAAGTTGGAGCAAAAGTTTAAGTCTTTCACTTTCGAGGCGCATACTACCTTAAGAAAACCAGACAAGACACCAGAAACACAAATGTTTGCCGACAACCCCTCCGCCTTTGTGTTGGTTTAATCGATCGTAGATCCAGTGTGGTTTTTCTGCGCTGAGCAAGTATAGTTAGGCGACGCTAGATTTCTTATAACCAATTTGCTCTAAGGACTCATCCAAATTAAAGGCAAAAATGGCACCAAGGGCTATAACAGTTCAAAAAGACCCCAGCTATTAAATTTTCCGTGCTGAGTTCATGTCGATGGTAAATACTAATCCGTCATCCTCATCAACACTCTGGCATCAAAACCGCAATCTATCTCTTTTAATATTCACAGTTGGGGGCGCTGCACGTAACACAGCGTATTTGCTCGAAATCACTTTCTTTGCAAAGATTCATTCAATTTTATGTCATGTTTCAATCCAAGATTAAACTATTGGTGCGTTCACCTTTCAGCTTATCAAACAGTCGTAAGTTGGGCGAGAAAGAAGTGTAAATTTATGCAAATTTATGAAAATCACCTGATTTCCTGGATACTCTTTTATCCCAATTTCAAGATTTCCAAAGAACTTATTTCCATCCAAAGAACTTATTTCCATTCTAGGTAGGTCAAATTTCCTGAAATTTTGTTTTACATTTTGAAAAAGAGGCATTTTAATTTTCTTACCATGATTTTAATCCCTTTTTGAGTATCAGTCTCTCAACCACTGCCATTTCAGAATCGTTTTTTTGCGTATACTCTTGTTTCAAGTGAAATATGAAATTTAAGAGATCAAGTTTTTTAATTAAAGTAATTTTTATCATAAATACCAAAATTGAGTTTTTCTACCCGAAATATATATTCCTTCATTCTTCGAGTACTATTGCTACCATACTAAACTTTAGATTCTCTGCTTTTTAAAATATATAGTATGAGGGGGTTTCCTTGTCATCTTTGATGAGCAATATTGCTTTGAAAAAACTGCGTTGGTAACGAGCAGCTCCACCTTAAACGAAGCCTTACCTTTCAAAGAAGCCACAGTGACCATAGCTCTGGACGCAATTAGCAGTGGAATGAGATCAGACAACGGACTTGCCGAAAATATGTGGCTACCGATCCCCTGCAACAGTCGAACAATGCTACATTATTTTTTGCTCAATGAGCCTTACAAAAATGCCTACTTTATAACACATTTTACATGAATATTATCTGCCAAATAATGTTTATTTTATGTTCAATTGTCACGCAATTTGAGGATTTTGGTGTCTGTTTTAGTTTATTACAGAGATAGATTGCGATTAAGATGTCGATGTGCTGCTGACGAAGATGGAGTAGTATTTACCATCGGCATGAAATTGAAAACATTTCATAATAAATATCCTGCCACAGCAACCAATCGAAAAGATATTCATAAAACAGAGGAAACACCAGAGGTTGTTTAGCAAGATTCACCTCTCAGTTTTTGCGGATTTCCGCCTGTCTTTTAAGGCATGGTACTGAACATTTGGCCGTAATCTAACATTAAAGTACGTTAATATTGAATCTGACGCATAGCCGACTTACCGACACATTTCTCAGTTGACAGTCTCCCACCATATACAACATTTTCAGCAGTTCTGCATATGTTTGGCCGCTGTAAGCTGACATTAGGTTCAAAATTAATCATTATGTTTTTTTGGATCGGTTTGGAAAAATAATCTCTCACATTTCGTATCCGGGTCAGTTTCCAGGTTTTTTGCTTAATTTCATAACTTTTTTTAATGCTTCCGATATGCCGATATTATGGCCAACTAGAATATTTAAAAAAATATGGGACATTATTAATTTGTGACGCTACAACAAGCCATTTCAGCCAAATGACAGAAATCTTCCTTACATTTTTGTGTATTTAAGAGACCGCGTGCAGATCATGATCTGTTTATTAAAGGAGCTAACAAGCCATTATGTGATAGTTTCTTTGGTATCATTTGTTTATTATGTTATTATACTAATGATAAGATAATGAGTAAATTGAATGAAATATGGTGAAAGAAGCTACAGGACTGTGACAAATTAAGTATAGTTACTACTTACTGGACAATTCCTCTACCCGCATTTTCAAGATTTCACACATGCGAGCCATCGTAACAGAGGATCCGAATGTGATTGTATCATCACTCACTTCAATCTGAAGCAGTTCTCCCACTTGAGACACTGACACGAATGTCTTCTGCTGAAGCCTCCTTACTGTAGGATCAAAGGCTGAAATAAGTAAGACGGTATCGTGGGTATAACACAAAACTATCAAACGTCAGTGTAAGAATGAATCGTCCAGAACAGAGGAATAAATAAAATGACCCATCTGACATCTAATTTACATGTTTAACAAACAAATACACTGAAAAGCCCACAGCAAATAACTGATAGCAATTAACTAAAGAACCTGTCCCATTCGAGGACCAGATCCTTCGAAATAGACTAAAATCGGAGCGCCAATTATGCAAACATTGTCGTAAGAAAGGGAGCCTTAAGTAATTACAGGGGGCGGCCGAGGGAATTCCGTGCACACCTGTACCGTAAAATGTGACCCTCCCCAATCCTTGGGTCTAAAATGTGACTCCCTGTCCGACATTCTAAACTTGACCTTCCCCCAACTACTGCAGTATTCTCCCAAGGAATAACTGAAACAATACCAGCTTATTTACATAACAATTGGTTTAATTGTTATGCAAGCTAGGAACATAAATTAAAGGGGGGGGGGGCTGGCATTTAGGGAGGGAGGGTCGCAATTTATCACGCAAGCACTTTTGAAGGGACATTATATTGCATACATATGCAGGAGAGATGATATTTTGCGCAGCTATAAGGCGGCAAGATGTGGCTTATATAGTGTTTCACCCAAAAATATCAAATCATAATGCATGGGGTTCTATCAGGCAAACTATTGACAATCCCGCCCCCCCCACACACAACAAGCTATATCTGTGCATTTATATATGTTTTATGTGCTTTGCTTGAATTGGGAAGTAGAACGTGCATGTGTGAACAAGAAAGTAGATTTTCGAATTTCATCAAAAATGTTGATTCACTATAAATTGTAGTATATGAGAGAACTATGAACATTTTTTTCAAATATAAAACTAGCAATATCTGTGCATTTATGGACCTTTGATGATTGATATAATTGATATAATGCAATTGCTTAGACTAGGCTGGGTACAAGTCAATATGTGTGCAAGAAATTTGATTTTTGAATTCAACGAAATATTGATTCACTATACGTGGTAGTCTATGAGGAAATTATGAATACTTTTTTCCCATACAAAACTAGCTAAATCTGTGTATTTATAAACGCTTGATTATTGATATTAATGTACTTGATTAGACTAGGGTGGTAACAAGAGCATTTGTGTACAAAACATTTGATTTCGGAATTTCACCGAAATGTTGATTGACTATACATTGTAGTCTATGACAAAACTATGAACATTTTTTCCAATATAAAACAAACAATATCTGTGCATTTATAGACGTGATTTATATACCCTCTGGCACATGTCCCATATGTTTTTGTCTCTTGTCTTTCATCAGGATACCATTGCATCTTCTTTGCTTGTGAGGCTTGTGGATAATGTATATGTATTTAGAAGAATCCGTGTACATTGTCGGTGATTTGCTATGCAGAAAATATCACATGCACAATGGAAGGTTTGGTCGTAAAATTAGCTTCTGTTAAAATTGACCCTCCTAAAGATAGGTTTATAAAAAGTGACCTCCCCCTTGGACAGGTTTCTAAAAAGTGGCCCTCCCAATTCCTCCGGCCCACCCCCCGTAATGTCTGGAGGCTCTCTAAAATAAATGTTTAAAAAATCCCCACTATGCATCGTTACATCTTTACATCTGATCGCGGTCGGTTCTCACAACTGCATTTAAAAAAAAATTAGACACACAAACAGAAAAAAATGGCATGGCCAAGCACTGAGTTGAGAAGCGGAGAAAATATTGTAAGCTTCTTGAGAATAAATAATTATACGTTAATAAGAAATAATTTATGTATTACTTCTATTGTTTGTATTCAAACAGTTGTGTTTTGTGATAATATCATACCAACTTCTGCATTCCCCACGACTAACACTGCATTAGGTATTTCTGATTTCAATGTCAGCAAGTCCTTCAGTGTTGTTGGTCGGATCCAGATTGTTGTTTTGCTTGCAAACCGAACAATTCCAGTCCTGTATTCATCAGTCATCTACCAGAAAAGATATGTATTGAAGAGTGATTCATCTTCTTAATATGTAGTAAATTCATATAACTCCCTCGAATTTGTTCAGTGTTTCTTTTTACGATATTCTATTTTTGTAATTTGGAGTCTGAAATTTTGGTGACTCTAAATAAAGTTTCATTGACTATCTATGTATAACATCATCTCAGGTAATTTTGAAGGAATATATCATTTTATTAGCTAGTTTCTCTCTAATCGCACTGAAATCAGAAAGTAGGTTGAGTTTCTAATAAAATGTCGTGTTTGTATCAGAAATCACAAAACAAGGGCATATGTGTTGTGAACCTGTACCCTGCTACAGTGAGCCATTTAAAATGCACGTCGGTACTGAACATAAACAGGCAAATCCTAAGATTCAATTTTGAACTTCATGCCTTCGCTCTGAAAACATTTCTCACGTAAAAATATATACAAACATGTATATAATAATTTATCACGTACAGTAGAAGATGTACATCACAAAATATCTAAACGTTCAGCTGTCAAAGCTGAAACAGTCTGTCTTTTTGTTGATGTGGACAAAAGATGCATGCTTGGATTAACAGAGAGTTGTGTCATCGTACGTAGTAATAATTGAATTTACCGACCAGAAATTCAGAAGGGAAAATTGGTTCTTGCGACGGATCATAGGGTGCAAAGTCACTTGGCGTGAAGAGCCTGGAAACCATCTGTAGAATAACAAAACAGAATTATCTTATAGTGACGTCCGATATACTGTGAACACGTCATATCGAGATTACATTGATGTAGATTTTGCACAACATTGAATATGTCCTTTTAAGGTCGTGCAATATAAAGTCTTATTGACTTCAAATAACAAACAAACTGTCGTACTCACATCGCTGTCTTCATCAACCAGTCGTTGACAAGCAGACGGGTTTCCACAGCAACCATTCTGGAGAAAATCAATACAGTTGTGATGATTATAATATATGTCTATTTGGATCGATCGGCGTTTCGTTAAATTTCCTTAGAAGTCCCACATTTCAAAGTACACGCCATATGAAATGTTGCTCTAGCAAGTACAAGGTGATGCACTCATGGCAAACTTTACAGAACCCAAGGATACTCCCCATTAGGGTCATTTCTCGAATATGAGAATTACAGCAAAATCACTCGTTCAAATTATTAAGCATTCACTAAGATTCAGTGTAGCATGGGTTTTCATTAATACTGTCAACTAAATTCTTTTGCAAAATTCATTACTACAGACTATAGGTAAAAAGGTGGCATACATACTTCAGTGAATGTGTTAAAGCCTTCTATTATCGGTCGATATCCAGTGCATCTACACAGGTTTCCAACGAGAGATTCTTCAATGTCGGCGCTGTTTGGCTGTGGATTGTTCCTCAGTAATGTGTACATGGACATTACCATTCCCGGTGTACAGAATCCACATTGTAATCCATGGGCCTTGCCAATGCGTTCCTAATTTGAAACATTTTTACAAGTTTTTAATTGACACCAACAATTTTAAAAGGCAAGCTAACATATTGAGATAAAATGGATGTGTCTACAGATGTGAAAACTGAGCTAACATATCTGTTCATTGGTAAGGTTAAGACGTTAGATAGTAACTTAAAAACTTTCAGACAAAGCTGCTTCACTTCCAGTTGGAAAACACTTGAAGTTGTTAATTATCGCGGCGATTTTCTGCAGGGTAATCACTCACTCAAACATATTTAAGAGATACATCCTTCTCTGTCAGACAAACTGCAAACTAATGTCGGTGAACGTCCTAAGTTTGTCTCAAAATGTCACTACACAATTAGCTAATACTTGTCGAACGTTTAAACGACCAGGGTACAAAAATATTGCCAGATGCAAACTGAAGATACTCCCGTATTCCTGTATCCGTTGCAGTTGTCTGTAAACTGATGCATTTCCCTGAAGTTGTCTCAACAAGAATGCAATTTCATTGACATTTTACATGTTTAAATTGCTCATAGTGAAAGTTCATTAAATATGGAAATTACATTTAGAAGTCATGAACATGCAGAATGTCTTCTACGACCACCATATCATTTTATCATAATTAAACATAATAAGTTCATTCAACTTCGGACAAATCCACCCAGTTAAGGGAGTATGCGCCTCGAAAGTGAAAGACTTAAACTTTTGCTCAAACTTTCCTTTAGGAATCTTTCAACCATTCTCTTTCAAAATCAGGAATAACCAGATGTGAACTGAATATGCTCACGTGTTTTACAACAGGTTCATTAATAGTAGTAGTGATTAATAGGTTCATTAATAATAGTACGCTTCACAGAACAATCAGATATATGTTATATCACTATATGTAGCAGGTTTTATCAACTTCGCACAGTACTCTCAGAGTTTAATCACTAATTACAAAACTTTACTTAATATGTAAATGAGCTGTTAATTAACTTGAA
Source organism: Ptychodera flava (assembly GCF_041260155.1). Taxonomy (NCBI): domain Eukaryota; kingdom Metazoa; phylum Hemichordata; class Enteropneusta; family Ptychoderidae; genus Ptychodera; species Ptychodera flava. The sequence continues at coordinate 30,446,916 of NC_091942.1, read as the reverse complement.
ACTGCTCAATGCTTCACGGGACAATTAGATATCCAGGAGATCAACATTTGTTGCATGTTTCATTAAATTCAATGCTGTAATTTTAGATAATATTACTAATTACAAAGTTCATTAAATATGCAAATGAGCCCTAAATTAACTTGACACTGTTCAATGTTTCATAGCAAAAATTAAATATTTATCAGATCAATATCTGTAGCACGTTTCATCAAATTTGGTGCCTTAATTTCAGAGTTATATACCTAATTACAAAGTTAATTTAAATATGCAAATGAACACTTGATTAACTTCATACTACTGAATGCTTTACAACACAGTTAGATATCTGTCGGATCAGTATATGCAGCAGTTTTCATCACATTTTATGCTGTTATTTTGGTGTTATATGACTAATTTTAAACTTCATGAAATATGCAAATTAGCTATTTATTAATTTGACACTGCTCAATGCTTCTCAGTACAATTGGATATTTATCAGATCAACATCTGTAGCAAGTTTAATGAAATTTAATGCTGTAATTTTGGAGTAATATCACTAATTACAAAGTTCGTTAAATATGCGAATGAACCCTTGATTAACTCCACACAACTCAATGCTTTACACCACAATTAGATATCTGTCAGATCAGTATCTGCAGCATATTCCATCACATTTGGTGCAGTTATTTTGGAGTTATATGACTAATTACAAAACTTCATAAAATTTGCAAATGACCTATTTGTTAACTTGACACTGCCGAATGCTTCTCAGTACAATAAGATTCATCAGAACAATATCTGTACCCGATTTAACTGACTTGGGTGCCGTAATTTCAGAGTTATATACCTAATTACAAAGTTCATTAAATATGTTAATGAACCCTTAATTAACTTCGCACTACTAAATGCTTTACACCACAGATAGATATCAGTCGGATCTGTATCTGCGGCAGATTTCATCACATTTGGTTCAGGTATATCGGAGTTATATGACTAATTATAAAACTTCATAAAATATGCAAATGAGCTACTTATTAACTTGACACTGCCCAATGCTTCTAAGTATAATTAGATATATATCAGATCAATATTTGTTGTAAGTATCATAGAAGTTGGTGCAGGAATTTCAGAGTTATGACACTAATAACAAAAGTTCATTAAATATGCAAATGAGCAGATAATTGACATGACACTCACAGTATCATGATAATGTTCTGAGATTGTTATCTGTGAAAAGTTTCATGAAATTTTGTGCAGTGTTTCGTGATATATGTCTATACTGTCATTACCGTCTCTATAGGGAAACCATTGTACGAAAAAAAACCCGATATTGCATAACTTCATTAATATGCAAGCCACACTAACCAAAATCCAATCAGTTCTTGCAAGTAGCATATGGTACCTGTCTACCAAATCTGACTTGAATCCATTCAGGCGTTTTTGAGTTATCGTGTAAACAGACAGACAGGCAGACAGACAGACAGACAGACACACACGGACAGACAGACAGACATCGCTATGACATAAGCCCATGTGTTCACACACGTGAGCTAAAAATCGGGGGTCACCGTGCAAATTTTCGTACCACAGAAACAAATACCCCTAAGATTTATCGATATTTAAAATTCAAAATGGCCGCCATCCCTGTGTTTACCTTACAAAGAAAAATAAAATTTTCGAATTTCACAAAGCTAAAGCCGATGAAAGGTTTTCTTGATTCAAGAACTTTAAATAAACCCCCACGAGTGGTATATCAGAAAAGAAGTGTAAAAGTTTGAGAGTCCAACTATCTGTCCCCAAGGTGCGTTCTACCTTAAATATCACCAATGGGAAACTCTATTCAGTATTCAAATCGCTAATTCTTAATTGGGAAAATTCATTTAATATGCAATACCTTATTAGTTGATATATAAATGTAAATTGCCTAATCATTGGATATTTGGCTCTAAGTACATACGTACTGATCTGTTTGTCTGTATCATGTCTGTCTACCTGCCTGCCTGCCTACCTGCCTGCCTGTCTGTCTGTCTGTCTGTCAGTCTGTCAGTCTGTCAGTCTGTCTGTCTGTCTGTCTGTCTGTCTGTATGTATGTATATGTATGTGTATGTATGTATCACATTTTAGTAACATACACCCGATTAATACAACATAGGGAGCTATAACACATGCCTATATTGTTATAAAAACTCAAAACATGCACTGTAAAGTTAAGTGTTAAAGGATAGAACACCAATTAAACGCCTTTTTGTAACACTTTTTTGAACGCCTCTAGACGTTCAGAAATTTAACACTACGTGTTCAACCAACGTTAAATTTTTGAACATGCGTGTGCAGATTTTGAACGCTACGTGTTCATCAGACTTTATATTGAACACCATAGTGTTCCATATCTGACACACGTTGCACAGGAAATGTGTTCAAAAAATTGAACGCTTTTACGCGTTCAAAGGGCTGTACACTTTTTGAACGCATGGACGCCGTTCAACGATAAGTGTGTTAAAGGCTAGAACACATGATGCGCGCTTGTTGAACACCTTTAATTTTGGGCGTTCATGGGTGGTCAAGCCTTGAAATAACATTACAGACCATTGATATCCAGTAAAATTATTTTATTCTAAAAATACATGAAACATTTCTAGAGTAAAATACAATAATTTACTGTAAAATGGGCAAATAAACATTGCAACTTTGTATGTAAAGTTTGTCACAGGAAAAAACCAACAGTGTTAACACCTTCCTATCAAAAACATAAGCAATAAAAATCATCATATTGTGGATGACGTTTTATGTTCATACTTGTTTAAAATGTACAAAAATAATCTGAAAAAGCTCAAAATTTGGCATATTTATTGTGTTGAAAAGTATATGTATGAAATGCATACTCCATTTTGTAAGATGGTTTCTTAAAGACATTTCCTCTTTTATAGACAATTGTAAATTTTGAAGAAAACAGAAGTTAGTCAAGGCTTCTCTGGTGCACATGGTATATAGTTGTCCACACTAAAGTAAACACAACATATCAAGTTGTTAAAGTGTCACAGTAAGGCACAACATGCAGAAAGTGGGGAAAGTGGGTCCTTGGCAGGGTAAAACCTATTTCCTTGTCCAACAAAGTCCTTCATAAACAAAAAGGTTTGTTTGTTTGTAATATCTTTAAATAAACCCTGAAATAAATGGGTGACCTTTATAAAATATACTTCTCAGAAATTTAAAACATATTCATAAAGACCTTTCAAATTCTAGTGTACCCTGCTATTAATTTTTATAAAATCTTTTTACCAAAAATGGTAAAAATCACCCTTAAAATGAAAAATATACATTTCATCATAACTTGCATATATCACATTCTGGAAATCCCTAATGTCTTAAAATGTCTGAAATGTCTTTAATGTCCTAAAATAACAAAGTTGCAAATTTCTGCATAATTTGAACAATCTGAAAAAGACTATCAGTAGAGATCTATGTCCTAAATATTAAAACTATTCGATTAGCAGTTTTGAAATAGATTTTTTAAAGATTTTTTGACCAAGAAAAAACAAAAATTGCAATGAAATATAAAATTTGAATATTTCATCACAACTAGCACAAATTTGACTAAGGTCATTTTTAGGGACATGCTTACCAAATATTGAAGACGGCAGAAAAGTAGGAGAAGATTTTTGCCAAAGAATAGCAAAATTAGCCTCAAAAATATAAATTTGCATATTTCATCACAATTTGAACATATCTGATTAGGGTAGGCCTATTCCCTTGGGACCTGTAATCAAATATTAAAGGATTCGTACAGGCTGTTTTGAAGAAAAACCTTTGGATGTACAAATTTGAGGACATTGCTGCACATCCACCTATTTAGCTGATAGCAAAGCTAACCAGATATGAACTGAAAATGCTCACGTGTTTCATTATATATTGCATTTATGTGCAAGTTTGAACCTTTGCTACATGCTTTGCTACATTTAAAGTGTTATGATCAACACAATGAATTTCACCACAGATCAATTCTAAAGGTCATTAAGTATTCAAATATGTAATTAGCTGAAATAAAAATAATTAATTTCTTTGAGTACTGTCATTGTATCACAATATAGCATGTGTAATTACCTTTGGTCAAGTCCTTCAAGCTCTATATGCCAAACCGTGAAAGCTTGTTAGCTATTTATGCAAATTATGAATTAGCTGACATGAAAATGCAAAATGACTTTCAATACTGTTATAACCTGGTATAATGATCAATGTACACAGCATGTTTCGCCAAATTTTATCAAGTAAATGCCAGTATATATCCCTAATTTGGAAGGTTCATTAAATATGCATATTGGGAATTGGCTGAAAAAAATGTCAAATGACTTTCAATAATCTTGTATCATAGTATCTTTAATGTACATAGCAAGTTTTGCCAACTTTGGTCAAGTCAAAACAGATAAATATCGCTAATAAATGCGGGATATCGGACCGCAGGCGGGCGAAGATTGCATTATAAGCGCGCCAACCCAAACTCACTGCATGGACATCACATTTACGAAATCGAAGTCCAAAGTCAACTACGTCATTGTTAGAATAAGAGAGGTTTTCCATCACACGGGAGCATACCACCACAAATTTGCACAGATGGCGTTGCACTGGCATTGAAAAAGGGTGCATGGGAGCATGGGAACGCGGGCAGTTTCCCTCGCTATGGGTAGGAAATGCATTGAGCAAGACACACTTCCGGGTTCGCAAAAAACGAGGATCCCATTTACGGGGCGCTCAAATATAACTATTTGCTGTGATACATAGCAGAGGCGTATATGTTTGTGATGCTGAGAATAACATCAGTAAATAAATGACGGGTTTTAAAAGTTGACGTTTTTTGCGATGAAACAGACTTCTGAAGGTAGCTCGCTTGGGGAACACGTCATCCCGGCCGCTGTCCGCTTTGACCCCAGTAATTCACACTGGTTTTGGTCGCCCCAGGTACCCAAGTCACTTCGACCCCGTCACACTTTTGCCTACATGTCCACGGAGACGATTCAACATGTTCCACAACAAAGCCAAGACAAAAATTGAAATATCAATAAAATGGCTTCACAAAGGCTGAAATACACGATACTCGATGAAGTATGAAGTTTATGAAATGAAATCAAAATTGACAACACAAGTGTTTGTCTCGGGTAATACCACTTGAAGTTGAACTATTCTACAGACTGTTTTTTCCATACAGTGCAGTATTTGTCAGTGACAAATTAATCTTTGCAATACATTTTTTTGGGATGAGCTGGAAATTTGATCAATATCGAGTTAATGTACATAAATATTCCGTTATTTACTGGGACACGTTTATTTTCTTGATCCGCTATCTGCGGACTACGTGCTGAAGTACATTGACTGTTCATGTCAACGATCGTTTCTCCCTCTGCAGAGTTTCTGTATCCCGTTCAACAACGCTGTACCTCGATCACACGATAGTGACGCTATGTAGCTGTGCAGTATTGAAACTTATCATAAAATGGCCACCTCGTCTAACAGTAACACGTATTGTCGGGATTATCGTACGGAAAAAAGACTGCAAAAGTAAGACTTATGAATCTTCATCAGAATTGAACACATCATGATTGTACACGAGTATCAACCGTGAATGCACGTTGAGCTCGGCAGTTACACAAGCATGGTACGCTACATGCATAGCCCTACGAGTATGGCGACAGTGTCCGGCTTTGGCTACGCCGCCTACCGGAGGTGGGAGGCGGCGTAGCCAAAGCCGGACACTCTCGTCATACTCGTAGGGCTAGCTACATGCACTGCCGCGATGCCGATCGTATGCATTCCAAGGCCTATCCCGGAATTTGTTTCACAAACAACCTCAAAGGAGAGCAAACATACTTCTATGGACAATGACGAACACGTTTCTTGGCGAAGCAAAATCAAAACAGTGCAGAAGTACATGAAGTAGGTCATGGCCTTGGACTCTGTGCACGAACCTGATTGGACACTTCAATACCTTTGACCCAAAGTTATTATTCATCAGCACTTCCATGCCATGAGGCTAGGTAGAGAACGTATGTACTCATTTCTGGCGATCGAGCAGCGAGGGAAACAATCAATTACCAAGGATAAAGCTAATTTGCTAAACGATATTTTATCTTGAATAGTGAGTTGAATGAGTAATAAAATATCATATTTTTAATGTTCAATACGAGGTTGAAACACAGAGGGACCGTGGTTGAAACCAGAGCTATCCAGCTGTAGCCAACCTGGACAAGCACATTTCACAGCGCCCTCAAACAGTCGATTGTTTTCACTTGTCATACGCGGCGTAACAGAAAAATTAAAACTTTCATAACTTCATTAATATCCAAGCCACGCTCACCAAAACCTTTTCAGTTCTAGCCATTTGAATTCTGAAGATGTCTACCAAATTTGACTGAAATACGTTCAGCCGTTTTTGAGAAAATGGACCAACAGACAGACAGACAGACACACAGACAGACAGACAGACAGACATCGCTGCGACATATGCTCACGTGTTCACACGTGAGCAAAAAACCAGTGTTGAGAGACGTGTTGAGCTACAATACAAAATAATCTACGGTTTGGTAGCACGCTATGATCAACTAAATGTTACAAGGGCATAAGCTTTCAAAGACGTGAATTCTCCTTCATCAGATGCAAGGGGGATGAAAAATTGAAGCAGAAAGTGACAGAAAATTCAGAGTGAAAATTTCAGAAAAATCAGTAATTCAGAGTGGACATTTTTACTCTGAATGGTCTGTCGCTTTCAGTTTTAATTTAAATAAGGGAGACTACACGTCTGTGAAAGCTTATTCTCCGACAACATTTAGTTGATCATAGCATGCTACCAAAGCTTGGATTAGCTCAGAACAAAATACAGAAATTTATCAAATTCAGTTACTGACCCTTGAAAGTTTAAATCTACATTAGAGATGAACTGAGGTTCTCAAGCTTGTTTCCAGACAGCTACCTGTACACTCATCTTCTTCGTTATCTGTACCACCAGCTTCTATAACAACTCTTCGATTTTCACTTAAATCCAACTTTTTACGTTCTGAAAAAGTGCAACAATAGGTAATATGGCGAGATGAAACTTTAAATGAAAGACAAGGGCTGATTAGGTTAAGGAAAAGGGGAGACTTTCATATACAGTGCCTCTCTTCAATACTGTTACAAAATATTTGCTGCTTCTTGTCATCAACTGATTAAAATAAAAAAGCCAAACTCCCATATGCTGAAACAATACATTGTATACTCTACGATGTTCAACTGATGTTTTACATGCGATTGTGTCTACTAAAAGACATGTGTTAGCAGTGATTACGCAGCAGTACTATGCAAGGCGTATCGATCGCGCTCAGGTCAAGGGTTATCGCTACAGATGTGTTTTGATGACCCTTGACCCGAGTGAGATCGATCGATAGGCTATGGCCTAAAGTACCACTGCGTAGTCACAGCTAATTGTTGGTATAGCAGCCATGAAAGGAAAAAAAGGTTTCCTCACGTAGTTAAGCTATTTCAAGGTACAATACAATTAATTTCAAAGGACGATAATATAGATGCTTCAAAAATCTAATACCTTTTACTATTTTGGAGAGGAACTTACCCTTTCTGGTCTTGCTTCGCACGATCACGACTTCAGGGTGCGCTTACAAGAAAAATGTCGCAACTTCCGTTTTGATGCATCATGGGATAGGAAAAGGCACCAAACTTGAACACCAAGTGTTTAGAAGTAGAACGCCTCTTGCACGCCGATGTTAAAATTAAAACGTTCATGGTGGTTTTCTGATTTTCTTTTCTAATTTTTGAACTTTCAACCCGTAATAAACGTGTAAAATTATTTTGTATACTTCCTTTTTAGAAAAAACATGCTTTCAGCAATTGTAGGCCGGAAATATTTTTCACTTAGTGTGAAATTCGTTACACCAAAATCCGTGTACGTTTACCGGACAGTGAAGCAATAGTAAATTTCATATAGCCACTGTAAAGTAAAAAGCACAAAAGACTGTCAATTGTTTCACAGTATTGTAAAATTTCTGTGATGCAGAGTTTTTGAACACTTGAAGGAGATGGTTGTTAACACATAGTGTTCAGATTTAGAACATCAATGTTAATATTATGAACACTGGTGTTAACAATATGAACACTAGCCGTTCAAATTTGAACACCGACATGTACATTTTGAACGTGTAAAGACGCGTCTAGCGTCCGCTATTTTTTACAGTGTGGTCTTGTGACTAGTGATTTAACCTCGTGGAGTGTTTGAACGGTCTCCATACTTTTATAACAGTGAATTGTTTACAATGTACCTTTATTATCACTGAAAATATACAGTTATCTGTAAGATATTTTGTACTTGTATGACTATGGGAAATTTGTTTTACTGGGATAGTTAATTTTATGCTAGCTATCTTTTTTGGACAAATAATAGAGAGATATGTGAGCGAGCCATGTGTTAATGATCAACTAAATAAAAGACAATACCTGAACTGGATGTAGTTTAGTTCTCGTCGACCCAATTCCTTCTACCGTTGTAACAGCCATTCCATGGACAGTACAGATCGGAGTGTAGCAAGCATTGATTGCACTGTGTCTTTAAGTGTCTTTAAGGAAAGTAAGGATAAGGATGCAGAAAATGGCAGATTATTGAGTGTACACGTGTCCATTCCCTAAAAATTATCGGCCGTAAAGTGAAAAGTTTTCCAGACTCCCGCTAAGGAAGAAACTGCACGCTGAACGAGAATCCCTGGCGAACACTTTTTTTGGACACCTATCTCCACTTCCGTTTTCTCTTCGTAAAGAAAGCGAAAATAAGTAATTCACTGATCATCCTTTGGCGTAGACAGTTCTCGTTATCAAAAACAGACACAAGAGGTCATGTGTAACTAGCCGAGTTGAGTAAAGGATACAATATCTTCTTCTGTTGGTCATCATACCTTGATAACATGACAGTACATGCACCACAGCCCCCTTCGCCACAGCTGAATTTACTTCCTCGAAGACGTACCGCACTGCTGTCAAGGAAACCGTCTGGAATACATTGTACATGTAAAATATTGAATAGCATACCCCTCCAATATCAATGAGTCTTGAACGATTTTAATTTCGAAAAATCGTGAAATTCTTTAGAATTTTTCAATCTCCACATTTCATTGATACCACAACAAGAAAATGTGACATCACAAGGATGCCGAAGTCCCTGTTTGATCACTGAAGGTATTGAAAATAGAAGTTTATTGTCTTTGACAACTCCATGGTTGAACACGCTGGTGACCTTGCATTACACCAGCTTTATACAATGTTTCGTGTGGATGTTTTATCAAATACAAGAAGGTCTTGTGTGAGTTTGTTGGATTGTTGAAACCTATCACAAATGCATGCTTGTATATGTAAATTTTGTGTTGTCTGTGCACCAGCAGATATTCTTAGGACGACTTGACGCCACCACCACAGTTTTGACGTTTACCCGTTTTGTCGAAGTACATCAGGTATCAGATGCGAGATCCTTAGGTCAAAAATGTGTCGGCGAATTATAAACTGGTTTAATTGGACCATGCACTTCATGATCCAAAACACTACATCAAAATATGTTTAACAGTATCTGCAAAAGCTGATGCCCTATTCAGAAGTTACCGAATTTTGTAACTTACTACATCACTATTGCCGGAGCATGAAACGGGCGCCTTTGACCCGCTCTGGTAAGGTATTGACATTCACGTTTAGAAATAGCATTTTTGGTTGTTCAAGGACATATGCAAATGACCCCTTCATTAACCTGATACAGTATTCAGTTTTATGACAAGCTTGTGTATAATTTCGCCGTTAGAAAGTAAGTTATAGACGATTATGAGCCGGGCATAGCACAAGGGGTATGGGCCATGATTTCCCATAGATTTCCATGCAACTTTCGCTAGGACTGAGTAGTTGATTGGCGAAATAACACATGAGTCATTGTTCTATTATTGCAGAGGTTTGACTTTAAATAGCAAGGATACACTTGTTTCTCAGGTATGAAAGTAAAGTCATATCTGGATCAACGTCATGTTCACATATCTGTAAAAAAAACCAAACAAACGGAAAGTTAATACAATAAATCGTAAATTTTCCCTAATAATAACACTTATTCAAGTGTATATGTTTATCTAAGTATTCGTTTGTCGTAATCACTCGGCATCCGTTATCTGTCTATGTACATGTGTGTCACTGAAGATACTTGGGAATCAATCCGTTTGTTAAGCGTGCCGGTGAATCATAGGTTCCAGAGGATTGTATTTGTACAAAATGCACATACCAATCTACAACAATGCAAATGAGCTAACTGTGTGAATAGTGAACATTAAATTCTAGGAAATAAATTTTTAGATTTCTTCGAGACTTGGCGAGTAGGTATTTTGGAGAAATTACTAGTAAAATTTAACATATCTTTGTGGCAGTTTCTCTATCATTTTCTGTAATGTTTGGTGACTTTTTCGCCCTTAAAGCCATTCTTCTTTTATGTAACTGCTTACCCATTTAAGTTTAAATACGGTTTGTATTTTAATAAGATTTGTTGAATAAATCACAAAATATATTTTTAAAGAGTGCTTTCGTCACTCGGTCAAACAATCAAATACACCTTGATTTTGCCTCGAATTGAAAACCTAAGAATCTCCCATTAAGCTGCCTTAAAATCTAGTTTCGGATGTAGATAAGCAGGAATGCCCGCATTTAGGTTTGCTCATACTATGACAAAACGACCTGTTGATGAAGTATAAGCTCATACATTATGTGCATATGTAAGACCAGATATGAACTGAAAATGCTCACGTGTTTCATTATATATTGAAGTTATGTGTAAATTTTAACCTTTGCCACATGTTTGCAACTTCATTGAAAATATTATGATCGACGTAATGAACAGTAATCACCGCCGATTAGGTCATGAAGTATACAAATATGTAATTAGCTGAAATAAAAATATCAAAGTTCTTTTACTGCTGTCATTGTATCACCACTTTATATAGCAAGTGTAATTAATTGGCTTAAGTAAAAATGCTTCATGATTTTCAACAATGTTGTATCACGGTATCTGCAATATATGTAGCAAGTTTTGTCAACTTTGGTCAAGTTGTTTCAGATATATATCTCTAATTAGGAAAGTTCATTTAATATGCAAATTAGGAATTGGCTGAATAGAAAATGCTTAATGACTTTCAATAATATTGTATTATAGTGTCTTTAATATACATAGCAATTTTGATCAAGTCAATTCAGATAAATATCCCTAATTATGAAAATTCATTTAATATGCAAATTCGGAATTGGCTGAAGTGAAAATGTTTTTTGATTTTCAATAATATTATATCACAGTATCTTTGATGTATATAGGAAGTTTCAACAACTACAATCAAGTTAATTCAGATATATATCCCTAATTTGGAAAGTGTATTAAATATGCAAATTGGGAATTGGCTGAAGTAAAAATGTTTAATGACTTTCAAAAATGTTGTATCATAGTAGCTTCAATACATGTAGAAAGTTTCATCAACTTTGGTCCAGTCAATTTAAATATATATCTCTAATTGGCAAAGTTCATTAAATATGTAAATTAGGAATTGGCTGCAGTTAAAACGCTTAATGACTTTCAATAATGTTAAATCATGGTATCTTTAATATACATACCAAGTTTGGTCGATTTTGATCGAGTCAAATCAGACATATATCCCTAATTAGGAAAGTTCATTAAAGATGCAAATTAGCAACTCTCTTTCATGTCACCCCTTAATGGTTCCCACTACTGATATATCTTGGTGTGATCAACATTTGTAGCAAATCTCATCAAATTGTGTGTAGTCGTTTTTAATGAAGATCTGTTTTTTCTAAAATCATTAATTATGCAAATAAGCAAAAAGTATGCAAGCCACACCCACCAAAAACTAATCAGTTCTTGCCATTTGCTAACTGAATCTATGTACAAGATTTGATTCTGATCTGATAAGCCGTTTTTGAGATATCGGACCAACAGACAGACAGACAGACAGACAGACAGACAGACAGACACACGGACACACAGACAGACAGACAGACAGACATCGCTGCGACATATGCTCACGTGTGTAAACACGTGAGCAAAAAACGCACGCTATAGTGCTGAGTTTAATAATAGCAATTAATGAACGTAAAACATAGTGCATAGGTGTAAAATTAAAATTACTGTTATGATAAAAATCAGAAAATGCTCCTGCTTTTCCGGATATATTGTGGTTGTCTGTAAATTTAACTTTTGCCACAAGTTTGCAACTTCGTCGAAATTGTTATGCTCGACATCATGAACAATACTGACCATAGATTAATTATAAAATCATTTCGTATACAAATATGTAATGCTGAAATGAAAATACTTAAATTCTTTGACTGCTGTCAGTGTATCACCACTATAGTAAGAAAAATTGCCTTTGGTCAAGCCCTAACTTCCTATGCCATTATAAATTAGCTGATGCAAAATGCGCGATGTCCTTCACTACTGTTACATAAGTTAATCATCGATTTATATTGCTCTTTCATTAATTTTCGTAAAGTATTTCAAGTTGTCTTTTGTTTTGAAAAGTTTATAAAAAATGCAGATCACACAATTATGAGATGACAACTTTGGTAAAGTCAATTCAGATATATATATATATATATATATATATATATATATATATATATATATATATATATATATATATATATATATATATATATATATATATATAGTCAATTCAGATATATATCCCTAGTTAGGGAAGTTCGTTGAATATGCAAATTAGTAAATTAGCTGAGCGAAAAAGATACAAGACTTTCAACAATGTTTTATCTTATACTTATGTCTTATACTTATGTCTTTGAAACTTGACGATCTCCTCAAGTCGCTGTAATTAACCAGTATGGTAGTATTAATAACAACGATAAATATCTACTACAGTCGTCAGAGTCGTAACTAAACCTGCGATTGAAGTTTATCATTCCGTGTTTACAACAAGGGCCCATGCGTGCAGATACATATGTCACGATCACAGTTACGTGTGTTTCGATACATAGCGGCCGCTGTGTGCATACCACGCAGCGGCCGCTATATATTGACAGACACGTAACTGTGGTCACGATGACCTACATGTATGCCTTCAGTTGGTGGCAAGCGAAGAGGCAACATTTCTAAATGTTATTCGATGCAGTTCTTACCTTCTTCCCGTTTACAAAGAATAAAAGAGAGTCACTTGTTGGAGTTGCCATTGTTTCTCCCGTACACAGCAGTTGTGCGACCTTTTCGTTTACGGAAGACAATGGGTCACTCAAACCTTTTGCTTGTCATACCCTATGTAAATTGAGGTAAAACTAAATTCAAAGACAATACTTTCAACTTCCACTCTCTATGGTGAAACTAACAAAGTGAATCGAAAATTACGTAAAGCACTGATGACATAACAGTGTGCGTTCCGAAACGTTCGGGGACGTTCGTCAGAATAATTTGACAGGCTACAAACACCTGCAGGTCTTTTTGTTGAACCCCGATACATTTGTGTCTATTGCTCCTAGTGTTATATTGTCTTATATAAGAATAAATTTCCACTAATCGCGCAGACAACTCTCTTCACTCCTGTATCAAACAACTGTACATGGCGCTGCAAAATAATCAACACAGTTTTTTCAACGGAATATTTCTCATCAAAGATGACAGGGAAACACTCTCACACGATACATTTTCAGAGAGCAGAGAATCTAAAGTTATTGTGGTAGTTTACTCGAAGGATGAAGGGGTATATTATTGGGGAAGAAAACGTCAATTTTGGTATTAATGATAAAACGTTGATGCTGTTTCCTTAAATTTAATATTCCACGGGAAACAAGAGTATATGTAGAAAAAACGACTATTTTATTTTGTATTATCTATCCTCATTCTAAAATGTCGAGGGTTGAAAGACTGACACTAAAAAAGCGATTAACATCATGATAAGCAAAATTAAAATGCCCCTTATTCAAAAATGTAAGAACCTTATTGCCAATCGAAATAGTCATTTTGTGGTTTTGTTAAATGGTATTGAAAGAACATAATGCGAAAACTTCAGAAAATTTGACTCAGCCTCAGTGGAGTTAAATTCCTTGTAAATCTATTGGGAGAAAAGAGAAGCCAGGAAATCGGGTGATTTGCATATTAAATTTTCACTTTTGTCTCTCCCAACTTACGACTGCATGACAAGCTAAAAGGTGCACCCGTCCAAAATTTTAACCTTAGGTTAACAAATTGCTTAAATGGAATAAAAAATCTTTGCAAAAATAAGTGATTTTGAGCAAAATACGCTGTGTTACGCGCAGTACCACGTTAAAGAAGGACGACAGAGGCGTAGACAATACGATCTTCGCTTGCAAAGTGATATACCTGATACCACAGTGGATAGAGGGACTGTGCCAATACATATATGGCGTTAATGGGGCAGATTCTTTATCGGCTTCGTCTCTGATCAACTCGACTGTGTTTAAAGGAGTGCAAAAGACTAAAATCACAGAAACAGTTAATGTCAAAAACCGCTCATGCGGGAACCTGGGATTGAAAATTGCCCCTTTAAAAGGGATGTATGGTTTGATTACATAGCTGACTCTATGTAAACTCAGGAAACATATTTAGACCCTGAATGATAGACTTGCTCCAAGTCTGTGGGCATATAAATATTAAAACAGAATAAATTAAAGGAATGAACCTCAGCAGACTGAAAGGCTAGGTGGTAGGCTGGTGCTTAGATCATGGAGTGAACGCCTTGCCCCGCAGGACATTAAAGCCCCCCTTCAATCATCAGATTTATCTAACATAAATATTATTTACTTGATAAAATATTCAATGGAAAACAAAAGAATGACAAACTGTTTATGGGCTATTGACACATTCGCTAATGCGAGAACCTGGGATTGAGAAGGGCACCTTTAACTGCTCTGACAAGACAAGCCAAGCGACTTGGGTCCAGTCAACCTCCATGACCTGAATGACGACAACATCACCAACAATATTTCATAGAAAGTCTTAGCTAAGCCATATGAAAGCGCTAACAAACGGCGCAACATTTGCTTAACAGAGAAATTTATTATCATGAAACGAGCTTGTGTCTTCATACCGACACAAAAGCAAGGCATTGTTATGCAACAACTAATTTGAAATAACTCTGCTTTGTAATTCACTTCTCTCAATGTAGATGAATATTCATAACAGT
Source organism: Ptychodera flava (assembly GCF_041260155.1). Taxonomy (NCBI): domain Eukaryota; kingdom Metazoa; phylum Hemichordata; class Enteropneusta; family Ptychoderidae; genus Ptychodera; species Ptychodera flava. The sequence continues at coordinate 30,431,731 of NC_091942.1, read as the reverse complement.
AGCAACCGTCAATGCCAACAAACATTCCGCCATTTGCGGAAATAGCTATGTGTACCCCTTGTATTCACACAAGTCTAGTCTATAGTGAGTCCGGCGGCTCACGAAACAACGTTTTAGAGATGAAATAAAAGAAGTTACAAAAGCAAGAAATTTTATCTCCTGCAAATGTTCATACAGCGCCACCTGTGGTGTACGTCAAGATGTCATCCCTATATAGTCATTCAGTGATTTTGCTATGATAACAGCCTTATTTATTCACTGCGTTCGTTTTTTCTGTGTTTATGGCCTTTCGCTTTTTATCCACATTTTATAATATTAGCTACATTAACAGCAGACGGCAATTCAATACCAGTTATGAAGTGAAAATGCTCACGTGTATATATAAATTTAAACTTTTACCACATGTTTGCAACTTCATTGAAAGTGTTATGATCAACATCATGAACAATATTCATCACAGATTACTTATAAAGGCACTAATTATACAAATATGTAATTAGCTGCAAGAAAAATACTTAGTTTCTTTGACTGCTGTCATTGTGGCACCACTTTATATAGCAAATGCAATTGCCTTTGGTCAAGTCCTTCAAGCTAACTATGCAAAACTGTGAAGGGTCATTAGATCTGCAAATTATAAATTAGCTGACAAGAAAATGCGAAATGATTTTCCGTATTGTTTTAACCTGGTATCATTGTTTTGCCAACTTTGATCAAGTAAATTCCGGTATATATCCCTAATTAGGAAAGTTTATTAAATATGAAAATTGGGAATTGGCTGAAATAAAAAAGTTTGATGACTTTGAATAATGTTGTATTGAAGTATCTTCAATGTACATAGCAAGTTTCATCAACTTTGATATGCAAATTAGGAATTCACTGAAGAAAAAATGTTTAATGACTTTCAATAATATTGTATCATAGTATCTTTACTGTACATAGCAAGTTTCGTTAACTTAGGTGGAGTCAATCAAAATATATATCCTTAAGATAGAACGCACCTCGGGGACAGACATTCGGACTCTCCAATTTTTACAATTCTCTTCTGATATACCACATGTGGGGGTTCATTTTAAAGCTGTTGGTGAAAGGAAACTTTTCACAGGCTTAGTTTTTCGAAATTCGAAAATTTTTATTTTTCTCTATAGAGTTAACACAGGGATGGCGGCCATTTTGAATTTCTAATATCGGTAAATCTTGGGTAATTTGTTTCTCTAGTACCAAGATGTGCACGGTGACCCCCGATTTTTATTCTTGATTTTGAAAGAGAATGATTGAAAGATTCCTTGAGGAAAGTTAGAGCAAAAGTTTAAGTCTTTCAATTTCGAGGTGCATACTACCTTAATGAGAAAGTTCATTAAATATGCAAATTAGGAATTGGCTGAAGTAAAAATGCTAAGTATCTTTCAATAATATTGTATAAAAGTATCTTCAATAAACATATCAAGTTTCGTCAATTTTGGTCAAGTCAATTCAGATAAATATCCCTAATAATGAAAGTTCATAAAATATGCAAATTAGGAGTTGGCCGAAGTAAAAATGCTGAATGGCTTTCAATAATGTTGTATCATAGTATCTTTAATGTATACACAGCAAGTTTATCAACTTTGGTACAGTCCATTCAGATATATATCCCTAATTAGAATAGTTCATTAAATATGCAAATTAGCAATCACTTTCGTGTCACATATGCAGTTAGTGGATGGGAGATATTTAGCTAACGTAGGCATTCCATTATCAGACTGCTGGCAATTCTTCAAAGAAAAGGTGATACAAGCAGCTGGCAAGCACATACCATTAAAGAGAAGACCAACACACAGCAGACCAAAATGGCTATCAAGAGATGTACTGCATGTGATAAGGAAGAAACATAAATTGTGGAAAAAGTTTTGTGTCTCTTGTGATCGTAATGACTTTGAGAAATACAAGATGCATAGCAATGTAACTACAAGAACAGTGAAAGAGGTAAAGCTCACATTTGAACAGAGATTGGTGTCTAAAGTTACGGACAATCCCAGGCTATTTAGTTCATATTCAAAGCAAAAGACAGAGGAAACCATTAGACCATTAACAAAGGAAAATGGAGAAGCGATTTCTTCAAGCATTGGGAAAGCAGAACTGTTAATGATTTCTTCTTATCTGTGTTCACAAGTGAAAGTGATCTACCACCTCCGGAAATACAAATGTGAAAGATGGATGTTGCTCAGAAACACTTTCAACCATTTCAATTGAAGAGAGCATGATAGAGACAGAGATTGGGAACTTGGATGCAAACAAAGCTAAAGGTCCAGACCAAATAATGAACAGAATAATGATCGAATGTAAAGAGCAATGGACTTTTCCACTATCAATAAAATTTAGCAGATCTTTAAAGGAAAGACATATAGCAACTGATTGGAAGATGCCCAATGTATGTCCAATATTTAAAAAGGGGAAGAAAACAGTACCAGGTAACTACAGACCTGTGAGTTTGACATCAGTTGTTTGCAAGCTCATGGAATCATGCCTGGCACAAAACCACTATTTCACTTCCGGGTTCGTTTTTTCACTTTCGGGTTTGTTACCCACGAAGATAGTTCGGAAGAAAAATAGTGCAGACCTTGAAGTTTTGATACCTGCATGGATGCTTGTTTAGTTTGAACTTTAATGTCAAGTATTTTTGTAAAGATAATTTTCTGCCTGAATCAAAATGCAGAATGATGTGAATAATGGTTGAAGCATTCAGTGGTAATATGACGAGTTCTAGGGCCCATAGAAATCATAACAATAAGCCTGAAATTTGTCAAAAACTGTCCTCAGTACTGATATGTTCGAGTCGTTTTTGACAAATGCATCCACTTTTATCATATTTTTTAATTCCTGATGCATTTTATATTGCAAAACCAGGCCAAACTGCGCGTCAATTTTTTTCACTGGCTTAGATGGCTTAATGAAAGCATTATGGGGTTGTTCGCACGCGCAGTACAAGATCTGGCCATGTCTAAACCGCGGGCGGTTTATGCAATGTCTTACCCATTTTAGCCGTTTTGATTGAATTGTTTTACAGTCTTTTGGATTTTTGAGGAAGAGAATTATACTCAGTCTCTCAGGACTTAATGATGACAGTGAAAATAGTAATCTTGGCAAATATTTGGCCCCACCAAGCTGCAGGAGTGTAGTACGGAAGCAACATTATTTACGGCCTTAGGGTCGGAGGAATGACCTCTAAGATCCAAAATCTGTATGTAGGCCCTTGTTTATGGACAGCTTTGGCTGGAGACCTAAACATTGTCCAAAGTCGACAAATTTCGACATGACTCTGGTCCCATACACGTAGGTCACATCGCTTCTCTTGTGGATTGTGCACAATGACCTTTATGCCGTCAGTTGGTGGCAGGCGAAGAGGCAACATTTCAAAATGTTATTCAATGCACTTCTTACCTTCTTCCCGTTTACAAAGATTACCAGAGAGTCACTTTTTGGAGCTGCCATTGTTGCTACAGTTCACAGCAGCTGTGTGACCTCTTCGTTTGCAACCGGAAGAGAATCAACAGCTGATTTATGCGACTTACACTAATCGGCCGAACAACAGAGAGGTCACCACTACGTCACAGTAGTGACGTTCTGCAGAGAGCCTCGAGCACAGTCACGTGTGATCTATTCCGCTCTCGGACTATGCGCCCATAGACGTGAGTATATATGCCTGGGTTTTTCTCAGGCATATATATATATATATATATACGTCTATGGGCGCATAGTCCGTGAGCGGAATAGATCACACGTGACTGTGCCTCGAGCAACAGTTTTACGCCAGCAATGGCGGTCTCTGGGTAGTCATGTCGGTTAAAGCTGGAAAAAGGTGATATTTCAGTGAATTTTAAGCGGATTTCTGGTCGTGGTGAGTCCCTAATAACCAAGTTGTCGATGAGTGTTGGCAATTTGTAATTTGGATGGAAACTTTTCGAAATATCGCCGAACAAAGTTCGCTATTCTACGCATTTTCCCATAGCTGTGGTGGCGGGGGTTAAAATCATAAAAGTAAACACCAGCCCGTAAAAGGCAGGAATCCCGTCTGAAAACACCACAGCTATGGACCCACAGCTACACTTGTAGATGCTAGGTGTGTAGGCCTATACAAGGTGTATACACTTTGTGTGCACCGATTAAATGTGTTGATCGATTTTTTACAGTTAATAATAGTTAGTGCCTCCTTGAAGCATTAAATTCACCATTTAGGGCAGCCTCATAGCGTTTTTCCTGCTACAGGCCGACACCGGCAGATGGGCTGCAGATACATGAAGTAAGTGCATTGATCGTAAAAATTACCATGGGGATCTGGTAAAGCAACATGAATTTCTCCACTCTTTGATTTACTATTGAAATATAATTCAACAATTTCGAAAAATAACATTTCAACTCCCCAATATATAGCATGTCAATACAAGCATTTAGGTTGCCATGGTAACCACATAAGGCATCGCATAGAAAGCCGTTACAACTTCATGCTTGACTTCCTCTATTTTTAATATTATATAGGGCTCAGCCCTTGTGTCGCGCCAGGGGTTAAGATTGGCAATGTTATTTGTATTGATTCATGATAAACTGTAATTGTTACTTCATAAACGTTTATATGACAACTATGCCCAGTTTCCCTCTCTCTGATGAAAGCAGTTCACGTACTTACACGACGTCAAACCCTGCAGCAGGGCAGGTATAGATTTTCTGTAGCGTGTAAAAATTTTGGACAAAAATTGGCAATTTTTACAATGATAACAGCCTATGGCGTTAAACAAGGGACGTATTATGCAATAATTATCATTGCAATGGTAACCGCACTACCCACCTTCCACTTGCAAGCTGAAAACTATAGCGTTCCGTCTAAAAACTTGCAATTTTTGATTCTAATTATTGACACAGGGGGCGCTCTTCTATAATTCAATCCCAGCATTCTTTGCGTATGCCCCCGTTCATATGCACGACAGTTTTCTCCGTTTATCTATATCAACGATACTTTGTATCAGCGACAAGGTGTATAATAACATTTACTGGCTAATAAAAGAGGTATATTTTATAAAAGGCATGTTATATCATAGTAATTTGTTTCGTATTTGTTTATTTACGAGTACTCAAAAAAAAACATGGCGGCGCCCATCATGAGAAAGAAGGGTACACTTCCGGTTACTCGCATAGTATATTATGAATAAGCGCATGCGTAGTCAGTAAGCCGCTGGCGCGACTAATATTATATAGGGCTCAGCCCTTGGTGTCGCGCCAGGGGTTAAGATTGGCAATGTTATTTGTATTGATTCATGATAAACTGTAATTGTTACTTCATAAACGTTTATATGACAACTATGCCCAGTTTCCCTCTGATGAAAGCAGTTCACGTACTTACACGACGTCAAACCCTGCAGCAGGGCAGGTATAGATTTTCTGTAGCGTGTAAAAATTTTGGACAAAATTGGCAATTTTTACAATGATAACAGCCTATGGCGTTAAACAAGGGACGTATTATGCAATAATTATCATTGCAATGGTAACCGCACTGCCCACCTTCCACTTGCAAGCTGAAAACTATAGCGTTCCGTCTAAAAACTTGCAATTTTTGATTCTACTTATTGACACAGGGGGCGCTCTTCTATAATTCAATCCCAGCATTCTTTGCGTATGCCCCCGTTCATATGCACGACAGTTTTCTCCGTTTATCTATATCAACGATACTTTGTATCAGCGACAAGGTGTATAATAACATTTACTGGCTAATAAAAGAGGTATATTTTATAAAAGGCATGTTATATCATAGTAATTTGTTTCGTATTTGTTTATTTACGAGTACTCAAAAAAAAAAACATGGCGGCGCCCATCATGAGAAAGAAGGGTACACTTCCGGTTACTCGCATAGTATATTATGAATAAGCGCATGCGTAGTCAGTAAGCCGCTGGCGCGACTATTAAAATTTGCAGTGATCATATTTTTAAAACAGCTTACAATGCGAGTTTCTGACTGCAGTAGCATTGTCAAAAAGTGTAATCTTGAGGAAATTTAAATGCTAACATTAAAAGTTCTATGTGTGTTTCATCAAAAGAAATAGCAAAGGTTGCTATCTTTTTTACCTCCATGTTGTCACTCACGCCATTGATAAGAAGATTGCCGTATCTATTTCTTGAAAAATGTTGTCACATATCATATTTCGCCGAAAATTTACAAATGGTGTGAAAAATGCTTATTTTCCAAGAGGAATCGTTTTGTGTTTACGTTGTTGTCTTTCAATAAATAAATTAAACTACGTTTGATACTTATTTATTTTGACTTCGTCTGCCGTAGTGTGACAATGGGAAGAGCGGAACTTTTGTTCGGCACGGTTTTGTATAAACGAACATATATATGGTGCAATGATTTTGCAGCACAGTGCAGGCATACATAGATTCCAGGTGGTATCGCATCTGTTTATTATAAATGTATATTAAAATCGTTCTTGCACAGCTACAACTGAAAGAACTTCTCTATATAGCTATTTTAATATAATCCAACTTGTATCGAACGCCCATCGTGAAACCATGTCTTTTGCGTCACGTCAAAAGTACAATTAACGTATCGAGAAAAAAAAGTTGAATGGTCCCGTGGAATCCAAAAGATACGAAAAAAACCAAAGTGAAAAATGACAAAGGAAACCCACAGTGTCTTAAAAAATAATCTCTTCAACGCTTGAAAAATATTACAGAACGGAATCTATCACGACTGATTCTGTGTAGTTGAGAGCGAAGTGTTAGAGTCTCTACATGAATCTTGCTTTACATGTCGGCACACAAGTCAGGCAGAGTTATATGTTTATTTTACCTGGCTTGTGTCAGTCAATGAAGCTTAGTCACAATGCGATTAAAGTAGTATTACCGTAGACTGAATAATCACTTAAGGTGAGCTACTGATCTTAATATGTCAATCAAAGTTGATCAAACAAACAAACAAACAAACAAACAAACATATCGAGTCGGTGATGTGCAATTTGTCTTTTGAGTAGACGTTGAGCTGCACAATCAAATGTGAGAAATGCAGTTAATGTATATTATGAAAAAATATGCCTGCGTCTACAGAAATTATGTAAATTAAAATGCATCGCCATTCCATAGTAATGTATTGCGCCCCATTTGGTATCTTGTTGATATCTGTTGCGACAAGGGTGACTGTGCACTGACTGGACACGAATCAGGGTCTGACGAAAAACTCACAGTCGAATGTGGTGTTGTCCTGTTGAATACGAATAAAAAACACTTTGTTTGAACCGAATAAATATTGCAGAGTTTTGGCAACATTAAAGATTACAGCACTGACGACAGCTGCAATATTTAAACAACCTTAAGTGAAAGAAGAAGAAGAAAACAAACAACAAGAACATAACAGAAACAATTCCCGGGCATGGAAAGAGGATTATGATAAACATCTTCACCTTAAAAATCATCACTTTTCATCGATTACAATTTGACAGAAAATATATGATTCAATGGGGATTGTATGCAACTTGAAAATTGAGCAACATCATTGTATTTCACTCATTGCCAAATGATTCAGACTTTTGCTTACATTCACATCCTTGGTGAATTCATCAGCGCATGCCAGTCTAATCCTTTCTGGCGTGGCAGGACTATCCAATCTGAATGGACCATCAATTCGAGCGTCGGCTCTAGCTGATGATACCGCATCCTTTATGGCAAGATGAGCTGCAAATGCCAGATGAACTGGTGGTTCTCCAATAGACTTTTTGAAAATTAGTGAGAAAACATATTGGGTTAGCAAGCCTAGCAGAGACTTCCCTAAATCATAGACAGCACAGCAGCCTTCCGCTCTTCTATGACTAAACTAAAGAAATAGCTCATTTATCAGCCAGAGATTATGAAACTATTTGTACGCTGTTTTGTACACGTTTGAGTATAACATGTATCAAGACAGAAAATACAATACAATTGCATTTTTAAAGGAACCTACGCGACATTCTAGAGAAAGCACGGCTCTTTTGTGTAAACCTTGCAATAAGCTTGCAGTGTTTTCCATTGTGCGGTTACTTTCACGAGCATTTCCTCCTAATTGTCTGAAAGATGTTAATTAGTGAAATAATAATAGTATGGCTATCTGGTGGCTATATTAAAGTTTAGTCCGAAACTATTGTGCCTGTACATAGAATAACATAGTTTTGTGCGTTATATCTAGTTTGGTCGTAACTAATGAAGGCATGTCTGTACAAAGATATGGAACCGAATCTGTAGAATTTATAAAACGACAATTCATAGATACCCCCGAAGGAGATAACCGGGTCACAATTCTCAAAAAGAATTATGTTAAATACACAATGACTATGCAACTTTACATTCTGTGAAGTTTTTGCCATCAATTTTCCCTCTTACCTTCGATGAAAACAATCCAACTTTGCATGGCGCCCTCTTCAACAAAGTGACATTGAACTGGCTGGGATATCTCGAATCTGTGGTATTCTGTACATTCCTGGACCTTTAGTCAATAGTTTCCCTTCCTTGGAATATCTCAGTTCTTCTAAAGTGTACAACCCATAACCTTGCAGGAATCCACCTTCAATCTATGAAAACAGACGACGGTTTAGAGTTACATTTAGTCTTTAAACAGCGATTTTGACTCTCATTTCTTTTCTTGCCTACATATTACAGATTGCACGGGTTCATTAAACCTGTCAATAGCTCAACGTCTTGGTTTTGTTAAAATTTATTTTTTTTCACATAAACTCAGAAAGTGGAAGCCATTTAGATTTTTAAATAACAGTAATTTCAGGTTATTTGTTTCTTTGATCCACACATTTTCATGATGGCACTGGATTTATACAGTTTGTATTACTGATAAGATTCCATTCAGCAGCGTACTTCACAGAGGCAATTTTTTTATTATAGTCACAAAGTACCTGTCCGATGTCCAGTGCCGGGTTCAAACTGTCTCCCACGTCCATGACTATATCTGTACGTTTCAACTGGTGATCTCCTGTCAAGCAATCAACTTCCACTTCACAACACCCTGCACCATAGCTGAAATAATACTGACCCTTGCTGTTCTTCGGGTTGTCCCAGTTTACAGAAATAACATCTGGATACCTATACCAAAAATGAGCAAAATCAATTTTCGGTAATTGGAGCGTTTATTGGCATTTGATATGTAAATATAGAAACACTTTGTGACTGCTGTCTCTCCAAATATATTTATTTCATGTCAGCCTTTTATTCATGTCAAAGGCCGCCCAAAATATGTGCTACGGAGACTCAAAATACACTCTTCCCCTTCATATGCAGGCGGTGTTGGTATTCGTCACTGTCGAGACTGTTCTTAATCTGTAATGTTCATCGCTATTAGTTCGGGAAAGTAAACTATTTGTGACCAACAACAAGCAAAGCCATGCACCTACTTGAAAAAGCCAGAAGCAGACAGGCTAATTCTTCTCATGTATGCAGCATTCACCTAAAAAGTAACACAAATCTATAATTCAGTGTAAATTCGGTAATGTCTTGATCGGATTCGAACCCGAAACATGCAGAAGACACAAAATAGACCAGCAAAGACATCGCAGTCGGAACCACTCGGTTTTATTCCCACCCCTACCTAATGTAAAGTAATGGTGCTTGGTCTATCGCACATGTGAAATAATCGCAATCGTACCAATCCATAATCCAATGACAGTAGGTCAGAATTCGTAGGACAATAGTTGTAAACATAGACACAAAACAGCACAGAACAGACGGTAAATACACGGTACACAAACAACGTCATATTCATGAAAGAAAGATATATGGACCTCAGGCCAGAAGACCAAGAAGTGATGTCAGGTGTTTCGAAAATAGTAAGCGCATCCTGCCCCACATGCGGCGCCCGCCATATATCAATCTGTAACAATATCACCGATGCCATCAGTATTCATTTGTCGAAGAGAGATATTGTATTTATCTACCAGCTTGCGATACCTGCCAAAAAAGCATTTGAATGTAGAGACAAGTCTTGCTCTGGTGTAACCTTGATTTAACAGTTTGTAAGAGAGATGGCCATGTCTCTCTACAAAATCACCATATGAACTGCATGCTCTTGCATATCGAATAAGCTGGGAAATGTATACCCCATAAGCTGGTGAGAGTGGAATATTACTTGTGAGGTGTGGAAAATTGTTTATACTAAAGTTGAAATCATCTCTCTTGTCATATAGCCTAGTAGAAAGGTGACCATTAGAGTCAAATTCAAGTAAAATGTCCAGATATAAAGCAGAAAAGGCTGTTCCTGTAGTTTCTTTAATCTCCAATTCTGGAGGATAAATCATAGCGAGATATTTACTGAATTCAGAGTTATTCATTGAAATAACATCGTCTATGTATCTATATGTTAGATTGAAAGTTCGAGCTACAGAGACCTTTTTCTGTTTGATTAAGTTCCGGATAAATTCTGCCTCGTATGAGAACAGAAATAAGTCTGCAAGCAAGGGAGCACAGTTAGTGCCCATATGAATTCCTATACACTGTTGGAAAATGTGTCCTCCAAATTCTACAAATATGTTGTCGATGAGGAAATCAAGCATACTGATAATGTCTTTCTCGGTATAAAACAATTTAGCGCTAGTAGCATTTTTAACAAAATATGTAGAATTATACCCTAATACTACATATTTGTAACGGCGTGAATCGTTTTTGTAGAAAAATGCTTGGTTGATGATTTTTTCAAGCATTCTTTCAATTTATTAATTGGTATTGTGGTATACAATGTGGAAAATCGAAAGTTTTAATAGATGTTATTTTTGAAACAGATCTTGATTTCAAATTTTCCAAGAGTTCCTTCGAATTTTTGTAATATCCACATATGATTTATACCACTCCGAGAAAAGACAGCATCACAGTATGCCTGAAGTCCCCGTTTAACAGTACAAAGAACAGAAGTCAGTATCTTCGATAACTCTGTTGTTGAACATTTTGAAGATCCTGCGATAAACCTAGCTTTGTAAGGTGTTTTGTAGAGCTTTGGTATCCAGTATAAGCTAGGCAACTTATTATGGTCATCCTTTGTGGTAATATTAAAATTATCCATGAATGACTTATGGTTTGCCAAAATTTCAGATTTGCTGAACATTGATTCTCTGTAAATGGAGTTGGTGGAGATCTTAGTTACACCAAGTTCGTCTATAAGACATTCAAAATAATACTTCTTACAGACAAATACAATGTTATTGGCAGCTTTATCAGCAGGAACGACAACATATTTGTCATGGATATCATTCAAACACTTAACAGCATCAGGATCTTTAAATACAGAATAGGGTCTTCTACAAACATGTGATCTTAGTCGACCAATACGGCCACGAACTATTTTCCTCACAGATTTTACCCATTCTGACAGTGTGTCCAACTCTACATCCTCCCTTTTAGCCCATTTCCTGGCATATTCTTCAACAGAGTCCATAAGGATCTTAAAATTATGATGCCAGTTGATCCTGCGAGGTTCTCTGAACTTGGGTCCACAAGATAATATCTTACGAAGGTGATGATGTTCCACCAAGCTCAGATCACCAGTGATGACATGGCCAACTGGAGTGTATTTGAAGGGAGATGTAGAGCAGTCACAGGATGCTGGTGTTTGAAGGAATTCATCAATTTTTAAGTGCTGCAGTGCCTTATTGTAATTGAAGATTTTATTGGAGATTGTCTTGGTGTATTGATATGACAGAATAGGTACAGACTGGTTCTTAAAGTGTACAGGTATAGTTGATGTAACCTTTTTGTTGTGAAGTATATTGCTGATATTAATGGCATCAATTCCTTTGTTATTAAATGGAAGATGTATGAAATGACGATGATCATCAGTCATAGGTTCTGCACGAACAGGCTTGTATAGTCTGTATAGTGCAATATCAGCAATAATACTGACCAGTCTGTACGGTTGTTTGTTCGGATCTGTCAAAGACAATCCCAATGCATAGGCATGCAACCTTCTCAATTCCTTGATGGAAATAGCAAATAATGAAGTATGAATGTGATGGAGATCTAAAGGCTTCTGTAATAAAAGAAGCAGTTCATGAAATTTATCATGGCAGTTATGGCATGATTTTATTCCAAATGAGTACATTTACAAACTTATGGTAGGCGCCTAAAATGAACTGGATTCAAACGTTGTTAAGTTCCAACAATGTTTCCTTCAATAATCGTTTCTGCCTAGGAAAACTGAAAGGCATTAATTGTCGTTAAATGGTGTACATTCACCATACACGCTGTTCCAGCACCCTCCACCCTTTAGTTTACCATACTTCATACTACACATGCGATCAAAGCTACTTCTAGCGGTGATTATTTCTATAGAACACTGTTTCATGCACTAAAATTTGAAAGGTTGATGCTTCATTAAAAGAACCCCTCTTTTGGTAATCTTTAATTTGAAGTTAGGGAGGACAGATCTTCGGAGGGGTCAAAATAAGAAAACGTATTTTAAGCACTCTTAGATAATATATATTATTTTTGAGTTGGTAGATCATGTATTCAATATTCTGTCAAATTTCACACGTTTTCAGGTTCTGCTCATTTGAATATATTTCAAAATTATCTGGGCTTCTTATAGCAATGCTTCTCTTATATATTATTTTTAGTATTTTGACAACTTCTCCTAAGATGTTATCATCGATATCTGACAACAGATTCAAGAGTGCTTTTGCCGGACACCATGAACTGATGTACTAGTATATGACTTTACAGATGTTCCCACATCTCGACATGATATTATACAAATATTCGACACCGCTTTTGGAACAGCGTTCCAAACATGATGTTAATTTAGGCATACACTCTCAACTTGTTCACCGTAGATTGTCAAGGTATGTTTGCTCACAGCAGCATAGTACTGTAGCTTGTGTAAAATTGAGTTAAAAATACAATCCCTACATCAATAATTTTACTAGCAATATCTTAATGCACCTGTTCACGGCCCACTTACCCAGCCTTCCCATGATCCCTTCGGATTCTCATACATTAATGGTTCAAGTCTCTCCATCAAGGTTTCACAAGCGATCTGTTAGAATAGGAAACATGAACCAAACAACAAGTAATATAACATCATCAGCAACCAAGATTTATACTACTACTACTACTACTACTACTACTACTACTACTACTACTACTACTACTAACATACTTAAGCGTAGCATCTAGTCTGCAGGATTGCGGAAATTTAGAATGCCATGCCCCTCCCGTCAAAAACTGAAGGGGTTGGTCACACATTAGGAGTATACTAATCATACTTCTTCGTGATATACACGTACCTATTTACAGCTAGGTAACGATGCAACAAGTACAATTTATAACGTCTCAACAAAATAACAGCTAGGTGAGTTCTTTGATTTAACTCTCTTCCCTTCTAACATATTATTGTACCTTTACATTTTGTCGCACTTGAACAAGATTAGCTTCAATAATCGGCGGGAAACCCTGACATATAACAGTAACACACGGACACACAATATAAATTATTTTTATACATAGACATTCAATGTATTAATCATATTGTTGATTTTAATGCTCCTGATTAATCTTTTCTATTATATGAAGACATGTCCCACATATTCTTATTTTTCTAATTTACACCATGTTTTGGTCACATGAATGTGAACTTCATACTGTAGCTTTTACCTAAAGGTTCGCCGAGCGTGTTTTTTTGCCCGGTATAACTTTTTTGTGAATGTTCTTTAACTTTTCAGTGATTGGTTAATGCCAGATTGATATGGCCACCTTTTTTGAAGACAAGCAGATGTAATTTGTGTCAGAAATTTATGAAAATATATGCAAATCACGGAATATCTTGGCTTTGTTTCATATGTTTTGAACATTTCTAAAGAAAACCACCCTCTTGCTGGGTCAAATTGCGTGCCATTGTCCAATGTCATCCTTAAAATATTATACAACAAAACTGTACTTTTGTTTGGCAACATTACGAATGGGAGTGGGGGAGTAATTCTTAATTTGGCTTGAATGATTTTGATACCTTTTTTCAATGTCGACGATTCTTGGTCACATGCAAAACTTAAATACCCGTTTTGCTTTATTAAATATATTTTCAAATGAGATATTATATCTCATAAATTAAGTTTTTGACTGAATCAATTTTTATTGAGGTAATGTTCATGTTGAGTAAATTATAACTTTCCGGATTATCTGCTTTTCGAAAATAATAGAATGAAGGGTTTTACAGTCATCTTTGATGAGTAATTATTTCCTTAAAAAGTGTTTTGGTAACATGTAACGTGCCCTTAAATCTTACTTTGACAGCGTTTCCGTACAAATCAGTTCCTGCTGACGCTCCTGTTACCGTTGCATTCGGCACCTTGTCACTGCTGGTCTCGTTGATGTGGATTCGTTCTGGGGGAATGTGCAGGGCACGGCTAGCGATCTGTACAGTTTTGGTATACAAGCCTTGACCCATTTCTATGCCACCGTGAGTGATCAACACAGAGCCGTCTAGGTAGATGTGTACTAGGGCTGAAGCCTGTGATGGTGAACGGAAATCGTCAAATTCATTTTAAGGACGAATTTTATGAGTTGAATATTCGGTTTAAATATACATCATCCCTATGATATAATAGTCAAAATCTGTCAGCCGAGGTTTTGATACCGGTGTATGTAAAATGGCCTTCGGAAATACCTAATTTATGGTATGTCCGAGCCGATATGAGTGAAATCAGTTCAAACATTTGATACCAGTGAAGACATTTCTGTCACCGACAACATATTCAAACGTTCGTGTATTTTTATTCGATGTGGCCCTTTTTGCCTGAAAATAAAACAATTTAATTAGATATGACTGATCGAGCTAATAATGAGATGAAAGTGGCCAGCAAGGACAATCTGTAGTTATACATTTTGAAAAATATATAAAAAGGGGTATCTAAGACATTGTTTAAACTTTCAATTATGTGATATCTAATGATTATTTCAGGATTTTGAATTTACAAAGCACTGTAGTCATTCCGTTGGATGATATTATTGACTGACTTAAAGCTCATTAGAGACTCTGGAGTGCTTAGGGGTCCTGTGTCGCATTGCAGAGTTTCTAACCTGATGACCAATTAAAAAGTATTTGAAGTGCAGCATTCTTTCTAGGTTCATAATATGCAGATCAGTGAAGAAAGTTACATAGATGCATAATGGATCTCAGCTAATCACACGTACTTTACCTTGCGTTCCCACCATTGGGCTGTGGGATGACGAGGATTAAATCAACACCACAGGTGACTTAACATCACAATAGGGCTTGGATTTCGACTTATATCGCTTTGATTTGCTTACACATTAAATATCCAGTGTCCGTAACTTTACCAAGTTATACTATACATTCAAAATAATGTTCGCTTTGGGACGGCTGTTGGATGTAATTCAATGTGCGATAACTTTATACAGACTTAACAGACACAATCAAATGCAAACCTCATTCATCGATCCAAAACTGACTAAAGCTCATTCAAATTTCAAAAGTCAAAATTGAAGCCTTGACCTACCTATGATTCATCATTAAACTCACTTTTCAAATGTTATCCTGCACAATACTATACCGGTATATTCATATCACTTTATATGTATTGGAGACAGTTCCTCAATGACCATGCATCAAACATGTACAGCTGCTTTTAATTTTCCTTAAGAAGCTAATATTATTATTGATCCACAGTCATTATGGCACTTAAACCTCAAACACACAGTTAAACGTTACACAAAATAAATTAGTTTTTCGAATAATGCTAATTACCTGGTTCATAAAAGGTGCCGGTATTCCGATTATCCTTTTCACAGGTACGATAGCCAAGCCCTTCTTCTTCCAACGATTCTTACTGTGGAGAAACCATCATTTTAAGTATCATGATAAAGCAACGCTAGGACCCATATACCTCATTAAACACTATTATGGGTATCTGGATAATTTAGTTTACGTGTTCGAGAGCAAGTATCCATTTGCCCGACTCAAAGGGTCATTTATTCAGTGACCATATACGGACATCAATATAAATAGAGCATGAATAGACATTCGGAAAATTCTGTCAAAGAGTAGTGATATTGCACGTCTACTGTTAAGCGGTTATTTGACTGTTACTCATTTCCATGGTGGCCTACACTGGAGCAGCAGCCGACTGTAGCGATGACACAATCAGACGACCGATTAGTGGCGTAGGAAGCGGGGACAGAGGGATAGGGGACTATACCCCCAACTTTCAAAGGTTGGGAGGGCCTCCCACTTTTTATATCGGCATTTTTTTCATATCAGCATATCTACATCCCTTCCTTAACAAGATGTATGTCGCATGTTAAGCTGTTAATACTTCAGTGGTAGGTAAAAGTGTTTTCTTTAATGTTCTCCAACTCACGTAAGTATAATGAAATGGTAATCATTTCTGTACCACACAGACATATTCACTTTTTATAAGTAACTCTTCTCACGGTTTCTAATCGCATGTTTTACGCGCTTACTTGTGAAGATATGAGGGCTGCAGATTTAAATGGGTGTTAGGATTGCAGGCTTGAAGCGGATCGTAGATTGCAAAGCCCGACCACATACGTGTCGTGAAGAATGTTTTCTGACACAGAAAGCATGCAATACTACCTCTCCAATCTATGTTTTACTTTTACTGTAGTTCTCAAATATGCTATTAACATCTTTGAAATTGTATAAATCTGCGTTTGCTGCTCAATGTTGATTTTTTTCGCATTGAAAGTTAACTACAACCCCTTTCATGAAATGGTATAGTCCCTAAAGGCGGAATAATATCGATAAGTGAGACGGTCGCCATTACCCTTTTGCAACCGTCATGATACATCGTGAGGCAAGCAAGGTCGACTTCTATCGATTTCGCCGCTAATTTCAAAGTGTCAATGACTGAAATGTCTGTTTTACCATGAATGACCGTTTGCAATTTGCAGTGATAGAACGACTTAAGAGGGCTCTTTACAGTCCCTTAGTCAAGATTGAGATACTACTGTGTAATAAACTGCTCCTGCTTCTACTGTATTTATCTTATTCTTAAGACGTTTTGAGGAACACACTTTTCTCATGGTTTAATATTCTGGAAACAAATCCCAGAAAGTATAAGATCTGTTAAATCAAAATCAAAATTAAAAAAAAAAGACTTGAACGTCACCTCTTGCGTATGTAATGTCACTTTTTTATCATGTATATTTTACATTTATTATTCATGTATCTACCTAGATATAAAACGTACATAAATAGCCAGACTAATTATTCAGCATAACGCTCTATGGCAAAATGATACATTTAGCTTTAGTGAATTGTTAGGGGCTGAAATCGATTAGTATAATACTAACTTCTAGTCCCTACTCAATTGAATAATCCTTAATGAGTCTGCATTTTTCTATTTTTCTTTTCTGTTCATTATTTGGAAATAAATATCCTTGAATCCTTGGTCAAATTTGAGATATTATTATGTAATAAACTGCTCCTGCGCAAGCATTTCTGACTGAAGAAATTATTCGATTTTGACGATTGGGCGCCAAAACTAGGTAAATCTGTGTATTTATGTACACCTAATTATTAGTATTAATGTTCATGACTAGACTACAGTGGTTTCAATAGGAAAACGTCATTCGTCTCTCCGAGCACCACATAAGGACAAAAGGGGACTGTCACAAGCTTTAACATTGCTTGATTCAAAGTGAACAATTACCGTAAATTATTGTGGCAATAATACTCGCCAGTGACCGGAAATTTTTCCTTGGTAACAAATAAGACAGCATCCATGTGATTTCTCATAATGCATGTTTTGCCTACCTGTTGAAGTCTTCAATCAAAATTCTTCGTTGGTAGTAGTCACTCCTCTTTAGACACTCATCCCAGCATCTTCGCAAATTTACAATGTCGGGGAGTTCTTGGTATATGATGTCCACATCCCCTTCTTTATACAAGTTTATGTCACGTATCTGTTGAATTAGATTAATTACCATAAATCTTATCTCTTCGAAGCACAATACGTGTTACGGCATAGGTTTTGAGCAGAATAATTTTGAACAAGCGAGAGCAGCTACACCAATAACAAACCCCGTATAACATTTTCTGGTACAGTTGTTATCTCGTCGACATATGCCTATCCGACACCTACCCGAATCTTATTCTCAACTTAGCAGCAAATGATAGAGGAGAGATGTCCAGCATGCATCGGTCATGATACCTTTGAACAATTTCAATCTTTTGATTGCACGTTCTTAACACTGAATAATGATAAATATAACTCTTTGTGTAAACAGCTTTGTTCGCTGTCACGTTTAGTCAAATCAAGCCCAGTAGTTCAGAGACCAAAGAACCAAATTCCAAAGACTTATTTGACGTTTTAGAATGAAAGTTCTTCGCAACTGCTCCTGCACTGCGATTGAGACAATCCCCTCCCATCCATCACTTAATTTCACTCATTGTAAGTAAAATCCCAAATTGCCCTACTTTCCTCTTACCGCGAAATGATTTCGTGTTTCACATGGATAGACTTTCTGCAATTGTTTTATTCTACTGTATCTTTAAATAAGTGAGTCAATCGATACTCGATAACTCAGCACAGAATACCCAGATTTTCATTAATCCCCCACTACTCAAAAGAAAACCAAAACAAGTCAAAACCAAACGTATTTCATAAACAAGCTTAAGTCAAAACAAAAACCAAAGTAAATTCCGCTTTTCCACTGTAGTTACTAAGGATACACAAATAAGCCATTATATGAAACCATAAACGTAGAGGGGCAGAATGCAGGACTCACAAACGTTTGTAAATCTACTAGTATGGTATCAAATAATAGCGACATCTTCATGAAAACCCGAAAGTGAAACATAGTACATTTAAATTATTTTAATAGGACTGTGACCAAACACATGGGTGAAGCTTTGGTTCATTAATGTTAAACTCTCCTCCTTTCACTTCTTTATTGAAAATAAATGTCTGCAAACGTCAGTGAAATAAGACTGTACAAAATTATAAACAGTAGCACATTTCAAGTTTTTAGTTCAACTGAAACACGGTGTGAAAATAACGTCAATGGATACTAGTGATACTGTTTGCTTGTGCATATTCACTGAATGCGAAAGTCCATTAAATGTGTAGATCAATAATTAACTCATATCTTCTCACTTTTCTCACTTTTCTCATTGTATGATTTGGCGAGTTGTCTTGACGTGTCATCAGTTTGTCTTTCGCTGTACGCATGTATGCTTGGTCAAGGCATTCATTTTCTAGGGTGGACTGGAGACATTGTTCGGAAAGGATGATGTAATTTTTTGCTATTTCCTATTTTTTAAAGTTATTAATCATTCTCTCAGTATCATAACCACTGTACAACAGAAATGTGTCAATTAGTTTGCAGAAAAACAAGCTATGAGCTACATCACACACGTTTTCGGTAAGAAAAAACCGCTAATTATACATTTTGCAATAAAATGACATTCAGTCGACTATATTGGATTTGATAGCAATACAAATTGACGGGAATTTGTACGCCACACTTACTACACCTGTGCCAAGTTTGAATACAATCTGTACAGGCATATCTGAGAGACTGCTCCGCACGGACATGTGGACTGAAAGTGATGTACTAAATCCCCTTAAAGACTTCTTCCTGCGGGAATTTAAAAATCATAGGAGCTACCTTTTCAGGTGGTATTCCTGAATTCCTTGACACAGCATCCATTATCATCTCTATAACTGCCATGGGCTTTGGTGTTCCAGCGCCTCTCATCGCAATACAAGGTGCAATATTCGTTTTACATATCCTGGTCTTGATGTCATAGGCTGGTATCTTGTAAGCATTGTCTGCGTGCTTTATCATTGTACCAGCAATCTGGAAAGGGAAACCTGCATTGTAAAGGCTGCCTAAGAAGTACTAATTTCACCTTCTTAAAACATCGTCCGTGTTATCTAAAAGATGGTAGTATTTATATCAAATCATTAAACAGATAATTCCGACAAACACATGAAGAAACGAGAGGTCGTTCAGACGTTTTATTTTTGAATAAGCTGACAAGACTTTGCAAATTGACCATAGGGTGGCTTAGACTGAATATTAAACAAGTAAGCATAAAAACAAACAAAGTGATAAACAGCCTAAACGAAAGAAATAAGAAAAACGACAACTAACAAGTAAACCAACAAACAGACAAACAAACTCAATCATGAACATTCTGATACCTAAAGTAGCGAGTTCGAAACTCACAAACTCAGTACTTTATTAAAGCGTACACTGTAATATGTATAACAGCTTTAGCCACAGTGGAGTATACGATTTATGAAAGTACGATTTCAGATGGGTTGCGCTCTAGCCTCAGGAAAGAGCAAGCTTTATTTTGACGGAACAATTTTGTATTCAAGATTCTATGACGTACACTTCCAAAAACATACAAGCAGTCATGGTAAAATCAGTATGACGATAAACACAACGTACTCGAAATATGGTCGGAGATGATATGTTTCGTCTTAAAATTGGATCGATGAAAGTTTTTAATGATTCCAAGTATTTGCTTTGACAGGAAAGGGCGCGTAAAATTACTTTTAGGACATGTAACCCGTTTGATTGCACTCGGTTCCATCTCAGTTCAACGCCCGGAATAACAGACCTCACTGTTATATTCCAACTTAAGCTATATGTTCTTAACTTTCAGTGTCACAAAACAGGCCTTTATTGCCGTATTTGTGTAGATTGCTGAACCTTGGCAAGGAAAACGACAAAGTACATGAATAAATTTGCATGGACTGGCTTTATTTCCTAGCAGCTTTAGGTAACTTTATGCCTGGGCATGTCTCTTGTGTTTCATTGTTATGCTTGAGTAGCCATACTTTGCAGTTCAAAAAGAAAGAAAAATTCATTACCACGGCAGACCATCCCTCGATACAGCCGCCGTTTAAGAACATCTCCAACTGCAATGCCTTCAATTGACCATCTGCAGTGCAACCAACTTTGTAATTGGCAAGAACAGAATGTCTTGTACCGACAAATTGCATGTCTTCATCTCTTCCCAGAACGAGTCGGACTGGTCTACCAACTCTGTATTAAAGTATTGTACAGAATAGAATTTTAATGATGAGCTTTAAGAGAGGGAACTGTTTTCACGAGGCACCGAGTAAGCTTTGTCAGGTCAGTGACTTTCAAAGCTCTAGCCGCTGTCGTTCAAATGCAGTTGCAAGTCTTTAACAAATCAATCAAAAATTCTAGTACACATGCCATGTACGTCATGAATTTCAAATTTCGCCAATGTTAAAATTCCTCATAAATAGTTACAAATGGCATCGTTGGCAATTCATCTGAATTTAATGGAAATTACCTTTCTTAATTCATAAATGAGACAATCCTACAAGTAGCAGTTTTCTTAACGCATCCAATTTTCATGGAAATGACAATACCAAATTTATGAATGAGAAAATCCTACATTCCTTCAAACCGAGTCGAATAATCTTATGAGTTGTATAGCCGGCTGATTATTTAATAAAATGGATTATCTTTGAACACAAAACATCAACGTTGACTCATATAGTGTTACCGCTTCAGTGGAAACATATCTTGTCTAGAGGAATGAAAACTATTGTAGACTGCACCTGTAAGAGTGTGCTAGAATGTTGCAAATTATCACAGGATTGAAAAGAGTGCTTCTTCACCGAATGTCTGCTATTTTACAACACTGCAAACAGATCTCGGATATGGATACCCATGCCATCAACCCTGCATGGACCAAAGGAAGTTAAAGTAGAAGGCGCCTCGAAAGATTTGAAATTTTACTCAAAACTTCCTCAAGGAAACTTTAAACCTTTCGTTTCCAAAATAAAGAATAAAAAACTGCGGTGAATGGGCAAAAATTGGTATTAGAGATTACAGAACAAATTACTCAACATTTACCGGACACCTGAAATCCAAGATGGCGCCCTCCCCGTCTTTTCTATATGAAAAAGTACATTTTCGATTATCCCGATTCTAGTTTGTTTACTTCAAGGTAGTGACGTGAAAAGTCAGAAAAAAATGCAAACTTGCGCGACGTGGGCAGTAAATGAGCAGTTCACACACTGCTTTATTCCTACTCTCGTCATAAAAGATGCTGACATACTCATACTCACTTTTTGGCAGCTACTGCGCACATCTTTGCCACAGATATTGATGGTTGTTCCTTGCCACCAAATGCGCCACCGAGTCTTCGGATTTTTGTGGTAATTTTATTGACTGGCACCTCTAGTGTTTCAGCAACGTGCATCTGAGGGACAAACAGTACAAAGCCAAATAACTAATATGCTTTCTATCACAAGAAAGAATACACAGATTGATATGCTTACAGAGATGTTCTCTTGAAATGGATTTTTACAACTAGTATTGTAATATGACATGTTCCTCCGTGTAGCTGTCTTTCAAAAACTAAGTCTTTCAGCTTTACCTCGTCTGAGCACTAAACTGTTTTAGTACTGGAACAAGTGACCCATGTGGGTAAGAAAAGTGCAACAGGACAACGCAAATCAAGCAAAACGAAACGGATCCATCAGTTCAGTTTACGAACTCATGAATTCGGGTTATGTCGGTTCAAATTGCATTGATCACTTTTCGAAGTCATAATTATTGCATTTAGAGACGACCGGATGCAGCTATATAATCTTTCTCATCTGTTTATTTTCTAATCTCTGCAAGAAAGCAAGACTCAGGAATCTGTCATTCGTTTATGGAACAGCAAGAAAGTCAAGCTTTACTCGCTTTGATGGAAATTTATCAAAAACAGTAATCATTTGTCACGTGAACATTGTAGTCCATTTGGTAAATGCCTGCACCGCTATGGGACCCACACTGATGGTAAGTAGGAAACATCCCGTGTAACACTACCAATAATCTTAAATTTTTTATGAAACTACAGCTGCAAAACCATGCTGTTCCATCAACACTGACCTGTACTTCGTGCAGACATTGCGATGCTGAGATAATTAACATCTCGTCCCCTTCTTGAGGTCGGGCAATGCAACTCTGCGTCTCCATGTAGTAGTGGCTTTGAGCACCGACATACACCTCCCCTTCCACCACATGGTCAGATGTTTCCAGCTCTGCGATGACGTCACCTTCTTCCAGGTGTCGGGATGGTTGATTAAATGAATTCTGTTTTATCGCATCCTGTTTAGAGAGCGGAGGAAACTCTGTAGCTCATTATCTTAGCGAGCAACTTACAGTACATCAAATGGTATCGTCTTTTGTTAATAATTGAACATAAAGCCTTTACTAAAACTTATGAACGCAGCAGCGCGTAGGAACTACTTGACAAATCCCGATAGCACACTAAAATCCCATCCAGTAGTGTTTCTGGCATCTTTGAGTTTTGTCATGTTTGGAAGTTTTTATAATGTTGCAACTTTCTTGTCAATTACATATCCTGAAAATGGGCCTTCTGGTCTACTGGTGAGAATGAGAGAAAATGATGATGATCCGATTGACAATCGGGTTTCAGAGTTACTGAGACAGCTGACCATCAAAATTAATATAACAAATAAACATATAATAACGCGGGATCTGCATACCTGTATACTCAGAACGTACTCCAAATCTTCATAAGCAACTTTGACAAGTTTCACCGCGTTGCGGGCCAATTCTAATGTCTCGGCCAAAATCCCTCCAATTGGTTGACCAACATGGATGACCTAGTCAAAGAAGCCAAATAGCAATTGTTATGAATCGGTTAATGATCTCATGGTCAGTTACTGGATCAGGCGATCCATCAGATGTACTTTGTTAATAACACTTGGTCGATAGCTCTGCTGGTGGTCAGAATTGACCCTGAGGCTGTCTTACGCCCAGCTAAGCGATGCATTCATTGCTATGATAAAGTTCTTGTGTGATGTGTGATAGCGAGTATGTGAGTGTGGATGCTCTTTGAACTCTACAGTGTGTGCAAAGGCCGCAGTCAGAATAATTGTAATATCTTAGCTCGGTTATTGAACCTCTCATTTTAAGGGGCGGGGGATGGGGTTTGCCGAGTTGACTGTGATGTCTTCGCTAGTTCACTTGGTGCCGTACGTTGTGAATTCGAATCCAATCAAGTTCAGTCATAAACTAAACCAGTATCATAATTATTTGTCTGGGATTTTTCCTTATATTATTTAGAAACAGCATGCCTTTTCCGAGGCAAACGTTTCACTGTCTTCATCCGACGGATTTCGAGCAGGCCATGTATTTTTGCCGGGGACATCAGCAGCACCTACGTAACCATGGACACCATCCAAAGACAATGCAGCCGATGGATCAACAGATCTAGCAGAGAGAAAAGAAGAGGGGCTAGTAATTAAGAGCCTCGGATATCTCTCCTTGATTCTGGCATATACTTTTGGTGAAAAACCTTTGTTCCCACTATCGGAAGCATCATATAAAACCGATGAAGAAGGGAGGCTCGAAGTGTGTCAATTGTGGTACAGAGACATAAAAAAGGAAATTCTTCTTTCAGTTATGTTTGACGGCGAATACTAATATCATGACACGTACAAATGGCATATAACTTTTTAGATGTGTTGTCTCTTGATATTTTTGTGTTTCACAAACAGCAGGCAAAATAAAGGGTCGCCTTCCTTGTTTTTGCTGTTAAGACTGCATGAAATTGAACATGAAAGCGTCAAAGCAAAACCCTTGCCCTTTTTCGTGGTGGGAACCTCAACAATTTAACAAAAATGCATATCAGCTGATCTATGACCAGACAATTGGTCTACACTCACATTATTTTTGCATGTGGTCTAGTGCTGCAGACTAGTGCCATGTGCAGTTCACCTAGAGTTGTTGATCGAAAAAGAACAACAATAAAATTACTGATGAGAAGAAGGCAAGCGAATCTCCTTGTGAAACTGACAAGTGCAAAACAATCCGAACACCTAACGACCGGAAATATTTTAGTGCAATTGTGATGCCGAGAGAAACACACTACATTATCAAAACTGATATATTCTCTTCGATCCAACGTACATTTGCACTTCATGAATCATACAAAGCTGTTGAAATATTATCCACGTGTCCTGCAACAAAGTCTGGCAAATGCCAAGGCGAATGTCACGACCATGTTTCATGTCAGTAGATTGCGTGCCATAAAATGGTGACGCGTGAACACTGACAACAGAACAAAGAATAATATGACTACATATAAATGTTATACACGTCCACTCGATGGTTTACGTAAGATATGTTATGCATTTGTAATTTTAATAATTATCCGATGTGTTTATTACATTGCTAGACGGCAACATTTTTAGTTACCGTAACTTTTGACGAATATATTCCTATCTGAGAGATTGTCAACGATGTAGACCATTTATTTTATGGGTTTCTAACCCGTCTCTATATTACCGTTTCGATATTCTGTAAAATACTCTATCGATTACCTGGCTCCTCGGGTATATCATTACAATACACCGCCTGACCAGTGGCAAGCTGACATCCAGACTCATTCATTACAGGGCGACCAATCGGATCAATGGCAGGTTGCCCATCAGGTATCTCCTGACAAAATTAAATAAGAGGACGACCATATGAAAATAGTGATTTTCCTACGCATATACAAATTAAATTTCTTAATTGTTTGAACAATATAGGACCAGTTGTATTACCTTGATTACATAGCACATATAAAAACAGCTAAAGAAGTTCTCTGTCACAGCAATGACAAATAAATCAATATATTGATACAATTACACCAGTAAATAATTGACTTACCTGGTAGAGTTGGGTGCCTTTACTCGTTAGGTTCTCCACATCAAACAGCGCAGACCTATCTGAATCCAATACAGGGCTGGCAGACTATTACGAAATGAGAAATTGAAATTTCAAACATCGGTTCACCATGTACTAAACGGCACTTGAGTGCATTTGAATATTGTTGGCGAAGATGCAGTCATAAGAGTGGCGGAGACGTCAAAATGTCAGTGCCATATTTGCGATATAACACAGTTAAACACGTTGGAGCGCTCAGTCAGATAAAAATGTCTTCTTGAACATTTCATGCCATATATATATATATATATATATATATATATATATATATATATATATATATATATATATATATATATATATATATATATATATATACATACATACACCATAACGTGACATCACATTTAATGCTTAAAGCATACATCAATTACCTGTATCTTGGACAATAACTTAGCAGTGACAGATTCGAGAATGGATGACAACAATTCCACCATCTTCACTTTCAAGGATATCAATAGAAAAAGTGAAATAAATACTATCTTACCATTTTTTCACCAAGTCCATCTAGGACTTTGATGTAGAACTTGAAGAAGAAACTCTGCAGTAACGATCTTCTGTATTCTATCATTCCACCCTGAGTGGACAGTGGAATTTCAGTGCTGAGCATTTGTTGGACATCTTTCAGCAGAGTCTCATCCCATTTCCTTAAATCAGTAACAAATAGTCACGAGAACTTTATTTACTATTGTTCTGCAGTTTTGATATTTCAAGGTTAGATGTGGTTCTGGTAGAATAATTGTCCCCCCTCTGCTTATTGGTTCCATATTCACTTGAAACTGACTAGCATTGTTTGTAATTAATGTTAATTTCTTCCAAAAACCACGCAGAAATTGTTCAATTGTTCTCAGTCATTCACATCATAACTTTTTAAATTCAATTTGCAATCTATGTTACAAGCAGTCCGATCACCTTTGCTTACATCAGCTGACCAAGGATTATAATTGGGGCAACACGGAAGAGTGCGCCGCAGAACCAAACACTATTGGTGTCCTGTGCCACGTGTGAGACTCAACCTTTTACCGCATACAGATATTTGCAACTTAATGATGACAGAAGAAACTTTAAAGTTCCATTAGCTGTAATATACTTTATGTAACATGAAATGGTTTTACTCCCAATTACTGCCCGTATAGTATTCACTGCTTCACTTGTCAACAAAACTTGTTTGTTTGTATGGGCCAATTTGACTGTTAACACACAAATTTTAGTCCGGACTTTAATTTATCTGTCAACAATACCATCAGATATTCTACGCAATTCAAGGTGTATGCAAGGGTAATACTTCATGTTTCAAAGCATTCTTCAGTTCTACCTGCCGGATATTTTTTCAGACACATTGTTCACGGCAACAATATTTGGTCCTGTTCCTCCAAAAATTAACGCAGTTTCCTTGACAACGTCCGTATTTTCTTCGAAGGTGACCCTGAATCCAGCATTTACCATGGCAACCTCCTTATCACGACGATGCACTTGTTTCTTAACTTTGTACCCAGCAATATATTCATTCTAAACAAACACAGGACAAAAATTACAGCAAAGTTAGTTCATTACGGTGACATTCAAAGAATGAATGGATTTTTGCAATGAGTACAAAATGCTTCATTATGAAAGTAATTTTAAAGTCAACAGTACATTTCTCACGAAACGTTGGTAACATAACATTAGAAAAAAAATATAAAGTTGTGTACCTTTGCTGCAACTGGAATAGAAACAGTAACCAAAACTTCATCTTCCTTCAAACATGTTTTTCTGTAGTCTGTGAAGAAGCTGCTATCAAGCTGCAGGGTACGACTGCCTCCTATACCATAGTAGAAGCAAAAATAAGTGAAGTTTCAATATTTTCGTAATTTTTCCTTATATATAGAAGTATCCTCAGGCAAAAGTCTTCAGGGTTCCCTTTTCTTCATTATACAATTTCATTGTATTCTACTACCAGTGCGTAGATCACCTTTCTACTATCTCACCAATAGTGAATACAATTTGACTTTAAAAGATAACGTCGTAAAATGAGAAATCAACATTCACTGTCGGCACATTGAACAAATACCTGTTCTTGAGAAAGTATAGACTGCGAAACAAGTAAACCACTGAAAGACATCAGTGGCCCCTGAAGCCGTAAGTAGGTAGTATAATTGATATATCAGATATAGTGGTGTCAGGTCTTTCGGTTGTCTTTCTCGAACTAGTGAGTTGTCATTCCACTGGTTCCACTTACTTGGGAATTTTAATGGCTAGTGTAATGCAAGTTAAGAAAACCAGACAAGATACCAGAAACACAAATGTTTACCGTGATATCGATTCTTGTGACCTCATATATTACTGTTAGTATGTGTGCATCAAACCATGGTATAGATGGTGCAAATACTGCGATCTGATTGGCCGAGACGTGAAAACAATCTTGGTATATTCGCGATAGAGCACGGTTGGCACACATGCGAGCTCTCGGCAAGAGCGAAAATCCTTTTTACGTTCCATAACAAAATTCCAATATACTGTGATGATATAATCGCAATGTATCATGCCCAGCGACGGTATACCACTCTGCTTTGACCAGATCACTTCATGTATGCACTTGCCATGGCCCGTGCATATATGTCGTGAACTGGTCAAAATATCGTGGTATACCGTCGCTGGGTGTGTACATCCCGCATCTCTGTCTGCAGACAACCCCTCCGCCTTTGTGTTGGTTCAATTGATCTGCGCTGAGCAAGTATCTAGGCAACGCTAGATTTCCCATAACCACTTTGCTTTAAGGTCTCATCCAAATGAAAGGCAAAAACGGCACCAAGGGCTTTTAACAGTTCAAAAAGATCCCAGCTATTAAAGTTTCCGTTTTGAGTTCATGTCGATGGTAAATAGTAATCCATCATCCTCATCAACACTCTGGCATCTTAACCGCAATCTATCTCTGTTAATATTCACAGTACACAGCGTATTTGCTCGAAATCACTTTTTTGCAAAGATTTATTCAATTTTATGTCATTAAAATATTGACGCGTTCATCTTTCAGCTTTTACAGTCGTAAGTTGTTATGAATATCACACGATTTTCTGGCTACTCTTTTCTCCCAATTTAAAGATTTCCAAAGACTTTAACTCTACTCTGGCTTGGTCAAGTTTCCTGAAATTTTGTTTAGCAATAAAGTTCCTACATTTTGAAGAAGAGGCATTTAATTTGTTAATCACGTATTTAACACCTTTTTTGAGTGTCAGTCTTTCAACCAATGCCATTTCAGAATGATATGATAACGCAGAATAAAATAGTCGGTTTTTCACATATACTCTTGTTTCAAGTGAAACATTAAATTTCATAAAGTTTTTGACAAATTCATTTTAATCATAAATATAAAAATAGGTTTTCTACTCCAAATATATACCCCTTCATTCTTAAGTACTATTGCTACCATACTAAACTTTAGATTCTCTGCTTTTTTAAAGTACATGATATGAGGAGGTTCCTCGTCATCTTTGATGAGCAATATTGCTTTGAAAAAAATTTGTTGGTAACGTGCAGCTCCACTTTAAACGAAGACTTACCTTTCAAAGAAGCCACAGTGACCGTAGTTCTGGACGCCATCAGCAATGGAATGAGATCAGACAACGGACTTGCCGAAAGTATGTGGCTACCGATCCCCTGCAACAGTAGAACATACATTATTTTTTGCTCAATGAGCCTCACAAAATGTCTACTTTTCAAAAAATTTCACACGAATATTATCTGCCACTTAATGATTATTTTATCTTCAACTGTCACGCAATTTGAGCACTAAGATGTCTGTTTTAGTTTATTACAGAGATTACAGGGAAAAATTGCGATTAAGAAGTCGTTGTGCTGCGGAATAGTTTGCCATTGGTGTGACCTTGTAAAGATTTATAATAATTTTTTTGCCACAGCAATCAATCGAAAACATATTCATGAATTATACCAAAAACTAAACTTTGTTTAGCAAGATTCACTTCTCAGTTTCAACCTGTTTTGTAAGGCATGGTACGGCACATTTGGCCGTAATCTAACATTAAAGTACGTTAATATTGAATCTGACGCATAGCCGACTTACCGACACATTTCTCAGTTGACAGTCTCCCACCATGTATAACATTTTCAGCAGTTCTGCATATATTTGGCCGCTGTAAGCTGACATTAAGTTCAAAATTAATCACTTTGTATTTATAAATCGGTTTGGAAAAATAATCTCTCATATTTCATATCCAAGTCAGTTTAAACGTTTTTTTTTTGCTTAATTTCATAACTTTTTAATGCTTCTGACATGAACATAAACATGGCCAACTAAAATTTCAAAAATATGGGACATTGTTGATTTGTGAAGCTTCAGTAAGTCATTTCAGCCAAATGAAAGAAATCCTATTTACATTTTTGTGTATTTAAGAGGCCGAGTGTAGATCATGATCTGCTTTTGAAAGGAGCTAACAACCAATTATGTCACAGTTAATTCGGTATGATTTGTTTATTATGTTTTATATACTAACAATGATAGCTAAGGAAAGATAATGAGTAAATTGAATACAAAATTCGGAAAGAAGCTACCGGACTGCTGTGACAAATTAAGTATATTTGCTACAGGTACCTACTTGGCAATTCCTCTACCCGCTTTTTCAATA
This sequence comes from Ptychodera flava, assembly GCF_041260155.1. Taxonomy (NCBI): domain Eukaryota; kingdom Metazoa; phylum Hemichordata; class Enteropneusta; family Ptychoderidae; genus Ptychodera; species Ptychodera flava. The sequence goes on along the minus strand of NC_091942.1, from coordinate 30,401,363 downwards.
TTTCACACATACGGGCCATCGTGACAGAGGATCCAAATATGATTGCGTCATCACTAACATCAATCTGAAGCAGTTCTGATATTTGTGACACTGACACCAATGTCTTGTGCTGTAGCCTCCTTACGGCAGGGTCAAATGCTGTAGTAAGTCAGACGGTATCGAGGGTATAACAAAAATCAAACGTCAGCGTAAGAATGAATCGTCCCAAATTTATGGCAATCTTCTAAAGCTGACAGAGCAATAAGTAAAATGACCCATCTGACATCTAATTTCATGTGTAACAAAGAAATACACTGAAAAGCCCACGGCGAATAAATGATAGCAATATCTCATAACTAAAGAGCATGTCCATTTTGAGGGCCAGACCCTTTGAAAAAGACTAAATCTAAGCACCAATTATGCTAACATTGTCGTAAGTTAGGGAGCCGTCAGTAATTACATGGGGGTGGGTGGGCCGAGTAATTCCGTGCACACCTGCACTGTAAAATGTGACATCCCCATCCTTTTTATCTACGAGATATGAACTACAAATGCTCACGTGTTTCATTATATATTGCAGTTATGTGTAATTTTACCTTTGCCACATTGAAAGTGTTATGATCAATATAAAGAACAATATCCACCACAGATTAACTCTAAAGGTCATTAAGTATTCAAATATTCAATTGGCTGAAACAAAAATAATTTCCTTGACTGTTGTCATTGTATCACCACTTTATATAGCAAGTGTAATAGCCTTTGGTTAAGTCCTTCAAGCTATATATGCCAAACTGTGAAAGCTCACTAGATATGCAAATTATAAATTAGCTGACATGAAAATGCGAAATGACTTTCAATATTGGAATAACATGCTATAATCATCAATGTATATAGCATGTTTTGCCAACGTTGATCAAGTAAATCCAAGACTTAGTATATATCCCTAATTAGGAAAGTTCATTAAATATACAAATTAAGAATTGGCTGAAAAAAAATGTTAAATGACTTTCAATAACGTCGTATCATAGTATCTTTAAAGTACACACCAAGTTTCGTCAACTTTGGTCTGGTCAATACAGATAAATATCCCTGAATATGAAACTTCATTAAATATGCAATTAGGAAATTGGCTAAGGTAAAATGCGTAATGACTTTCAATAGTATTCTATGATTCTATTCTATGATTCTATTCCATGATAGTATCTTAATGTACATAGTAAGTTTCGTCAACTTTGGTCAAGTGAATTCAGATAAATTTCCCTACTTAGGAAAGTTCATTAAATATGAAAATAAGGACTTTGCTGAAGTAAAAATGCTTAATGCCTTTCAATAATGTTATATCATAGTATCTTTAATGTACATAGCAAGTTTCATCAATTTTGGTCATGTAAATTCGAATATATATCCCTAATTGCAAAAGTTTATTAAATATGCAAATTAGGGATTGGATGAAGTAAAAATTGCTTAATGACTTTCAAGAATGTTGTATTATAGTATCTTCAATATATGTAGCAAGTTTCGTCAACTTTGGTTACGTTAATTCAGATATATATCGCTAATAAGGAAAGTTAATAAAATATGCAAATTAGGAATTGGCTGAAGAAAAAAGGCTTAATGACTTTCAAAAATGTTAAATCAATGCCCAGTGTCGTCAATTTTGTATTGAGTAAATTTAGATATATATCCCTAATTAGGAAAGTTCATGAAATATGGAAATTAGCAAATATCTTTCATGTCTCCCCTTAATAACTTTCACAGCTGATATATTGATGAAATTAACATTCGTAGCATCTCATCAATTGTGTGCAGTCGTTCTCAACGTACATCCGTTTTTTCTAAAATCATTTATTATGCAAATGAGCAAAAAGTGAGCAAGCCACACCCACCAAAAACTAATCATTTATTGCCATTTGCAAACTGAATCTATGTACCAGATTTTATTCTGATCTAATGAACCGTTTTTGAGATATCGAGCACACAGACAGACAGACACAAAGACACACAGATAGACAGACATCGCTGCGACATTAGCTCACGTGTTTGAATACGTGAGCTAAAAATGTGACCCCCCGTCCGACATTCTAAAACTTGACCTTCCCCCAACTACAGCAGTATTCTCCTAAGGAATAAGTGAAACAGTTTCAGCTTATTCACATAACAATTGGTGTAGTTGGTATGTAAGCTAAGGACAGAAATTACAGGGGGAGGGCTGGCGTTTTGGGAGGAAGGGTCGCAATTTATCATGCAAGAACTTTAGAAGGGACATGATACTTCATACATTTGCGGGAGGGAAGGCAAGATATGGCTGATACAGTGCTTCACCGAAAATATCAAATCATAATACACGAGAGTCTATCAGGCAAACTATTGACAATTCCCCAAAATAAGATGCTATACCTGTACATTTATATATGTTTCATAATATATGTAAAATTAATGTAGTTGCTTGAAGTGGAAAATAAAAGGCGCATTTGTGTACAAGAAATTTGATTTTTGGATTTCATCAAAATGTTGATTCACTATACATGGTAGTGTATGAGAGAATTATGAACATTTTTTCAAATATAAAGGTAGCAAAATCTGTTCATTTATGAACCTTTGGTAATTGATAGAAATGGAATTGCTTAGACTGGGCTTGTTACAAGTCCAACTGTGTGTGCAAAAATTTGATTTTTGAATTTCAACGAAATGTTGATTCACTATACATTGCAGTCTATGAGAGAACTATTAACATTTTTTTTCCCCAATATGAACAAGATGCTTCGCAGAACTCTGCTGAATGAAATAGTTCCCGATTGAAGTATTCACATCATATTCTGAAATTTTGACATCCCTTTTTTCATCTCATCTCATCTCATGAAATTAAGAAAAATATTCACGTTTTCCTGTTTTTGTCGGCACGATCTTTGACCCACATTGACACTTTACAAGTGGTTGCCCCGCCTGAAATATACGGCAAGTTGACTACAAAGTTGCACATTTCAAAAAAAGCATATATGATAAAATATGTTACAGAATTGGATTGGAAAACATGACATGAAGATCTTCATGCTTTTTACTGTTAAAATATAAGTCCTAAAATATAAAATAGGGAAGGTTGGAAAAAATGATCAAATGAATTAAATTCTTGTTCCGCGGGGCTCAGTCAACCCGTGGCTAGAAGGGTTAGATTTAGATGGGTGAGATTGAATCTCAAGGTAAATACACGATGTTGTAGCTGAGGGACAATGTTTATAAAAGGGTCATTTATAGATCTAAGTCTTGCTGATTTTACTTGATGGGTTATCAATTTCAAACTGTGGCCCGTAACCGCTAGATGATGTTCACAGCTACACGAAATCATACTAAAATGTCACCTTACTTTCATTCATTCATTCATTCTGCATCAGTTTTGTGATGACAGGTGACGGCAGGAGAATACCGCGTAAGTATAGACGTCGCCGTACTCTACGTCTTGTTTTGATCAGATTGACCTTGAGCAAGGGTTAGAAAATACCTTATGTAAAGTTTACGGAATAATTGACATTCAGTAATAATACATTTTGTATTACAATTTTACAACTCCAGTAGTCGCATGAAAGTCGACTTAGAGAAGGGAAATGCAGCTTATTGTACACTGTACAGTACGACGGCAGAACCATAGGTGCACGGCGAATTTTAAAATCACTTGTCTGTAATATTAATGTTGAAACATGCATTTTATTAACTGTGCAAACGGAAATTGTGCGGACAGCTTTTGAGACATCCAGTGAACAGCGCCCATCAGTGCAATGCATGGCGCGGCTGTGGACGCTCAGCTTTACTGTTACTTATACACTCGGCGAATTTTAAAACCACTTGTCTGTAATTCAAAGGTGAAACATACATTTTATTAATAACTGTGCAAAATAGAAATTCTGCGGGCAGCTTTTGAGACATACTGTGAGCAGCGCCCGGACACGGCTGTGGCCGCTCGGCTGTCTTACACACATTACATCCAAGGTACGAAAGTTAAATAAATTCCGTAAAATGAAACGTTGATGGCAGCCCGGGAGATTCGAACTTCTCTGTGTTGTCGCATGTGTGGTACTACATGTAAATCGATCGACTGGGTTCTTGAACCACAAAAACTGCACCGGGCCATGTTATTGCTGGCGAGTCGCTAAATCTTACCTCTGGACAACTCCTCCTGTTCCACCGACATTTTGAAGGCAATTCATCAGTACGACTCACAATGACGCAATGGTTTAAAAGGAAAAATATGCGCATGCGTAAACTTCAAGCTGCACACTTTGAAAAAAAATTGCGCTGGAACGAGACTTGTACGTAAAAAGATATTTCGCGAATTATCAGCCGTAGGTAGGGCCAATGTTGACTTTACAAGTTAGGAAGCCGATCGATCGATTTGTGTAAGTATTCCCTTGATTACGTTTAAGTTTGAATCTCGAGGATGGCTAATAACAGTTTATTTTGTCTAATTTAAAAATCAATTTCCAAATCCTTTCGTACCTTGGGTGTAAGGTGTACAAGACAGCCGAGCGGCCACAGTTGTGTTCTGGGCGCTACTCACTGTATCATCTCAAAAGCTGCCCGCATGATTTCCGTTCGCACAGTTATTAATAAAATGCATGTTTCAACATTAAAATTATAGACAAGTGATTTTAAAAGTCACCGTGCGCCTGTGGGCAGAACTATGCCTATGTTTTCCCACCCCGGGCCGCGCCGCGCCAGCCAGCCACGGCAATTCGCTTGCTATATACCTGACCTCAGCAGGTCAATGGGTCAGTAAAGATGTGACTGGGCAAAATAAGAAACGAGATCAAAATCGTGCAAGTCGGAAAGATTTTACTATATGGGAGAAAACAGACAATGTCTTTGCATTTATAGACGTTTAATGATTGACATACACCCTGCCACCTGTCCCAAGTTTTTTCTCTCTTCTCTTTCATCAGTTTTAACTGTTCAAGGGGTTTAATATAGGATACTATTGCATCGTCTTTGCTTGCGAAGCTTGTATATAATGTATATGTATTGAAAAGAATCGGTGTATTTTGTCAGTGATTTTCTATTCAGAAAATATCACATGGACAATCGAAGGTTTGGCCGTAAAATTAGCTTCTTTTAAAAGTGGTTCTCCCCTACGATAGGTTTATAAAAGGTGACCCTCCCATTGACCCTTCACCATTCCCCAGCCCACCCCCTGTATATACTGAAGTAAAATGAAGTAAATGTTACAAAATCTCCGCTATGCATCGTTACATCTGTACATCTGATCGCGATCGTTCTTATCAACTGCATCTTTTAAAAATTTAACCACACAGACAGAAAAAAAATGGCATGGCCTAACACTGAGTTGAGAAGCGGAAAAATAATTGTAAGCTTCTTGAGAATAAATAATTATAAGTTAACAAGAAATAATTTATATATTATTTCCATAGTTTGTATTCAAACAATGGTGTTTTGTGATAATATCATACCAACTTCTGCATTCCCCACGACTAACACTGCATAAGGTATTTCTGATTTCAATGTCAGCAAGTCCTTCAGTGTTGTTGGTCGGATCCAGCTTGTTGTTTTGCTTGCAAACCGAACAATTCCAGTCTTATATTCATCGCTCATCTACCAGAAAAGATATGTATTGAGGAGTGATTCGTCTTCTTAATGTGAAGTAAAGTCATATGACTTCCTCAAATTGGTTCAGTGTTTCTGTGTACGATGTTCTATTTTTGTAATTGGAGTCTGAAATTTTTGTGACTCTGACTCAAGTAATTCTGAAGGAGTATTACCTATTTTCTGTTTAATCGCACTCAAATCAGAAAGTAGGTTGAATTTCTAATAAAATGTCGTGTTTGAATCAGAAATCGCTTAACAAGGGAATATGTGTCGTGAACCTGTACCCTTCGGCAGTGAGCCATTTGAAATGCACTTCGGTACTGAACATGAACAGGCAAATCCTCAGGTTCCATTCTGAACCTCACGCCTTCGCTCTTAAAACATTTCTCATCCAAAAAGATATACAAACATGTACATGGTAATTTATCACGTACAATGGAAGATGAACATCACAAAATATCTAAAAGTTCAGCTGTCAAAGCCGAAACAGTATGTATTTGTTGATGGTGGACAACAGATGCATGCTGGGAATAACAGAGAGTTGTGTCATTGTACGTAATAATAATTGAATTTACCTACCTGTAATTCAGAAGGGAAAATAGGTTCTTGCGAAGGATCATAGGGTGCAAAGTCACTTGGCGTGAAGAGTCCGGAAACCATCTGTAGAATAATAAAACAAAATTATCTTATAGTGACGTCCGATATACTGTGAACACTTCGTATCGAGAGCACATTGATATATATTTTAAACAAAATTGAATATGTCCTTTCAAGGTCGTGCAATATACAGTCTTATTGACTTCAAATAACACACAAATTGTCGTACTCATATCGCTGTCTTCATCAACCAGTCGTTGACAAGCGGACGGGTTTCTACAGCAACCACTCTGGAGAAAATCAATACAGTTGTGATGATAATAATATATGTTTATTTGGATCGATCAGCGTTTCGTTTATTTCCTCAAAAGTCCCACATATCAAAGTACACGCCATATGAAATGTTGCTCGAGCAAGTACAAGGTGATGCATTCATGGCAAACTTTACAAAGCCCCAGGATACTCCCCTTAATATTGATTTCTCCAATTATTAGAATTACAGCAAAAATAACTCGTTCAAATTCTTAAGCATTCACTAAGTTTCAGTGTAGTATGGGTTTTCATTAATACTCTCAACTAAATTCTTTTGCCAAATACACTACTACAGACTATAGGTAAAAAGGTGGCATACATACTTCAGTGAATGTGTTAAATCCCTCTATTATCGGTCGATATCCAGTGCATCTACACAGGTTTCCAACAAGAGATTCTTCAATGTCAGCGCTGTTTGGCTGTGGGTTGTTCCTCAGTAATGTGTACATGGACATTACCATTCCCGGTGTACAGAATCCACATTGTAATCCATGGGCCTTGCCAATGCGTTCCTGATTTGAAACATTACAAGTTTTTAATGGACACCAACAATTTTTAAAGGCAAGCTGACATATTGAGATGAAATGAATGTGTATACTGATGTGAAAATGAGCTTAGACATCTGTTCATTGGTAAGGCTAATACGTTAGATAGTAACTTAAAAACTTTCCGATTGCAGAGTGACAAAGCTGCTTTACTTCCAGTTGGAATACACTGGAAGTTGTTAATTTTCGCGATGATTATATCAAGGGAAATCACTCACTCAAACATATTTTAGAGATATATCCTTCTCTATCAGACAAACTGTAAACAATTAATGTCGGTGAAAGTCCGACGTTTGTCTCAAAATGTCACTTACACAATGAGATAATACTTGTCGAACATTTAAACGACCAGGGGACAAAAATATTGCCAGATGCAAATTGAAAATACTCCCGTTTTCCTGTATTTGTTGCAGTTGTTTGTAAACTGATGCTTTCCCTGAAGTTGTCTCCACAAGAATGCAATTTCATTGACATTTTATGTTTTAAATTGCTCATAGTGAAAGTCCATTAAATATGGAAATTAAATTTAGCAGTCACGAACATGCAGAATGTCTTCTACGACCACCATATTACTTTATCATAATTAAACATAATACGTTCATTCAACTTCGGACAAATCCACCCAGTTAAGGGAGTATGCGCCTCGAAAGTCAAAGACTTACACTTTTGCTCAAATTTTCCTTAAGGAATCTTTCAACCATTCTCTTTCAAAATCAAGAATAAACATCGGGGGTCACCGTGCAAATTTTGGTACTACAAAAACAAATAGCCCAAGATTTATCGATATTTAAAATTCAAAATGGCCGCCATCCCTGTGTTAACTCTATAAAGAAAATAAAATTTTCGAATTTCAAAAAAGTAAAGCCGATGAAAGGTTTTCTTACACCAAGAACTTTAAAATGAACCCCCACGAGTGTCATATCAGAAAAGAAGTGTAAAACTGAGAGTCAAACTATCTGTCCCCGGGGTGCGTTCTACCTTAAATATCACCAATGGGAAACTCTATTCAAATTACTAATTACTAATTCTTAATTAGGAAAATTCATTTAATATGCAAATACCTCATTAGTTGATATATAAATGTAAATTGCCTAATAACTGGATATTTACTCTAAGTACACAAGTACTAGTCTGTCTGTCTGCCTGTCTGTCTGTCTTTCTACCTGCCTGCCTGCCTGCCTGCCTGCCTGCCGTCTGTCTGTCTTTCTACCTGTTTGTCTGTCTGTCTGTCTGTATATATGTATGTATGTATGTATGTATGTATGTATGTATGTATGTATGTATGTATGTATGTATGTATGTATGTATGTATGTATGTATGTATCACATTTAAGTCATATACACCGGATTAATACTGCATTGGAAGCTATAACACAAGCTTATATTGTTTTTAAAAATGTCAAAACATGGTCTTGGTGACCAGTGATTAAACCTCGAGGAGTTTTTGAACGGTCTCCATACTTTTATGACAGAGAATTGTTTACAATGTGTCCTATGTTTATCTTTTATTATCACTGAAAATATACAGTTATCAGTAAGAGATTTGGCACTTGTATGACTATGGGAAATGTGTTTTACTGGGATTGTTGATTTTATGCTAGCTATCTTTTTTGAACAAATAATAGAGAGATATGTGGGCGAGCAATGTGTTAATGATCAACTAAATAAAAGACTGTACTTGTACTGGATGCAGTTTAGTTCTAGTCGACCCAATTCCTTCAACAGTTGTAACAGCCATTCCATGGACAGCACAGATCGGAGTGTAGCAGGCATTGATTGCATGATGTCTTTGCGTGTCATTAAGGAAAGTAAGGATAAGGATGCAGAAAATTAGAACATTATGGAGAGACCATAACCTGGAATTATCGGCCGTAAAATGAAAAGTTTTCCAGACTCCCGCTAAGGAAGAAATTGCACGCTGAACGAGAATCCCTAGCAAACACTTTTTCAGGCGACACGTATCTCCACTTCCATTGTCTCTTCATAAAGTAACTAGACGAGTTGAGTTTTTAAAGGATACAATATCTTCTTCTGTTGGTCATCATATCTTGATAACATGACAGTACATGCACCACAACCTCCTTCACCACAGCTGAATTTACTTCCTCGGAGACGTACTGTGTACTGTTGTCAAGGAAACGGTCTGGAATATTTGTACATATAAAATATTGATAGCATGCCCCTCCAATATCAGTGAGTCTTGCACGATTTTGATGATTTCGAAAAATCATGGAATTCTTTAGATATTTTTCAATGTCCACATTTCACTGATACCACAACAAGAAAATGTGACATCACAATGATGCTGAAGTCCCTGTTTGATTACTGTAGGTATTGAAAATAAAAGTTATTGTCTTTGACAACTCCGTTGTTGAACACGCTGGTGACCTTACATTAAACCAGACTTATAAAATGCTTTGTATGGATACTTTATCAAATACAAGAAGGCATCATGTGAGTCTGTTGGACTGTTGAAACCTATCACAATGCATGCTTGTATACATAAATTTCGTGCTGTCTCTGCACGTGTATATCTTCTAGGACTTGACACTACCACCATAGTTTTGACGTTTACCCGTTTTGACAAAGTACATCAGATATCAGATGCGAGATCCTAGGTCAAAAATGTGTCGGCGAATTATCAACTGGTTTAATTTGACCATGCACTTCATGATTCAGAAGAACACAACAAAATTTCCTTCACTGTCCTGCAAAAGCTTCTACCCTATTCAGAAGTTACCGAATTTTGTAACTTACTACACCACTATTGCAAGAGCATGAAACGGGCGTCTTTGACCCGCTCTGATAAGGTATTGGCATTGCAAACAAGTGTAGAAATAGCATTTTTGGCTGTTCAAGGACACATGGAAACGACCCCTTTATTAACCTGATATTGTATTTAGTTTTATGACAAGCTTGTGTGTAATTTCGCCGTATGAAAGTAAGTTATAGACAATTATGAGCCGGGCATAGCACAAGGGGTATGATTTCCATTGATTTCCATGCAACTGTCGCTAGGACTGAGTATTTGACTGGCGAAATAACACATGAGTCATTGTTCTATTATTGCAGAGGTTTGAGTGTAAATAGCAAGGATACACTTGTTTCTGAGGTATAAAAGTAAAGTCATATCTGGATCAACGTCATGTTCACATATCTGTAAAAAAAATAAACAAAGGGAAAGTTAATAGAATAAATAGTAAATTTTCCCTAATAATAACACTTATTCAAGTGTATATGTTTATCTACGTAATCCCTTCATCTTGATGACTCGGTATCCGTTATCTGTCTATGTACATGTGTGTCACTAAAAATACTTAGGAACCAATCCGTTTATTAAGCGTGCCGATGAATTACAGGTTCAGGATTGTATTTGTACAAATTAACATACAATCTAAAAATTTTGCAAATGAGCTAACTACGGGAACAGTGATCATTAAATTCCAAGAAATAAATTTTCAGATTTCTTCGAGACTTGGAGAGTAGGTATTTTGGAGAAATTAAAAGTAAAATTTAATATATCTTTGTTGCATTTTCTCTGTCATTTTCTGTAATGTTTGGTGACTTTTTCGCTCTCAAAGCCATTATTCTTTTATGTAACTGCTTACCCACTTAGGTTTAAATATGGTTCGTATACAAATATGTAATAAGCTGAAATGAAAAAACTTAAATTCTTTGACTTCTGTCAGTGTATCACCACTATATATCTATATCTATCTATCTATCTATCTATCTATCTATCTCTCTCTCTCTCTCTCTCTCTCTCTCTCTCTCATATCTCTATCTCTTCTATATATATTCTCAGAAGAGTTGTAAATCAGTATTAAGATCACCCAAAAATTCTTAACAGACTTTCACTTTTAATATCTCATAGTATCTTCGTACAACCAAGGTTTTTCCACTTTATCAAGTCAATTCAGATATATATCCATAGTTAAGGAAATTTGTTAAATATACAAATTAGTAAATTAGCTGAAGGGAAAAAGATACAAGACTTTCAACAATGTTTTAACTCATAATTTTTAAAATCCATCGTAAGTTTTGTCAACTTTTGCCATTCTCAAACAGAAAACATGTACAAGATTTGATTCAGATCTGGCCAGCCGTTCTTTAGATATTGCGCCAGAGAGAGAGAGAGAGAGAGAGAGAGAGAGAGAGAGAGAGAGAGAGAGAGATCAGTGGGACATTACCTCATGTGTATGCACGTGAACTAATGAGAGCACGGCGTTATTTTCACTTGTTTTGTCATTACGAACATTAGAGTTTTTGGGTGAAATTATTGAAAGAGATTTGATGCAGTGTCGTAAGACAATTGAAAAGAAACACAGAAAGGCTTGTTTCTTCTCAGCCGTCTACATTTTGAGCCCGGACGTAAGAAAACAGACATTCAAGGTCGATGAACGGATAATAATTTCACAAACCGCCGGAGAAAAGAAGTAGCGTTGTGACCTATACAACTAGACTTGGTTCAAGTTGGTGAATTTCTTAAAAAAACTTGTAATAGTTTCTCTTGTCTCTCTCCAGTCCTATTTTATTCAAACCTATTTGGAATTTAGCAGCACAGGCCTCAGGCAAGGGTTTCCTTGCGATTAATTGTTACCTTTGAGTCTGCGCAGTCCGGGAAGAAACTACCCTGTATAGCGTTCACCCCATCCATTGCACTCACCCCACTCACGCATTTCACATAAAAACAGAACACAAATCATCGCGTTCACCCCACTCATACATTCACAAATCACAGACTTGAACAAAGTCTACTATACAATTAAAGCTAGTCCCAGTTTTGACAATGTCGACATTGCCCCGACATGTTTCTTTGAATGTTGACGATCTCCTCTAGTCCCTGGAATCAACCAGTATGGTGGCATTAATGACAACGATAAATATCTACTACAGTCATTAGAGTGGTGAGCCAAACCTGCATTTGAAGTTTATCATTCCGTGTTTGACAACAAGGGCCCACGGCAGATACATAGGTCCCTATGACCTATACCTTAGGTGGCGGCAGGCGAAGAGGTATTATTAGTTAATGTTATTCACTGCAGTTCTTACCTTCTTCCCGTTTACAAAGAACAGAAGAGAGTCACTTGTTGGAGCTTCCATCGTTTCGCCAATTCACTGCAGCTGTTTGACCTCGTCGTTTGCGGCTGGAAGAGAATAAACAACTGATTTATGAGTGACCTTCAGAGAAAAGATTACGTGATACGATAAAGGCCAACGGGACAAAGGGTCACTCAAACCTTTTGCTTGTCATACCCTATGTAAGTTGAGTTGAAACTAACTTCAAAGACAACACCTTCAACTTCTACTCTCCATGGTGAAACTTACTAGGAGAATCGAAAATTACGTAAGCACTGATAACATAACAGTGGGAGTTCCGAAACGTTCAGGGACGTTCGTCAGAATGACTTGAAAGGCTACAAACACTTACAGGTCTGTTTGTTGAACTCAAATACCCAGTAAAATTGTGTTTATTGCTCCTAGTGTTGTTTTCTTTTCTAACAATAAATTTCCACAATTCCGGCGGACAACTCTCTTTAGTCCTATATCAAACAACTGTACATTGGGCTGCACATAATAACAGTTTGTTTTATCGGAATATTTCTCATCAAAGATGACAGGGAAACACCCTGTCGTATTGTGTGGCAGTGTGTATGTTTTGCTTTGCATTCAATATAATGTGCTGGGTATTCAATACGTTGTGCTGAGCATTCAATATAATTTGCTTGGCATTCAGGATATTGTGCTGAGCATTCAATATGTTGTGCTTGGCATTCAGTATATTGTGCTGGGCATTCAATATGTTGTGCTGGGCATTTAGTATATTGTGCTGGGCATTTGATATAGGATGATTGGCATTTGATATGTTGTCCTGGGAATTCAATATATTGTCCTGGGCATTTGATATGTTGATTATATAATGGTGATTACTTGTATACCTATGATGCAATAGTATGGGCATGAGTTTTTAGCTCGCGTGTTTACACGTGGGCTAATGTCATAGCGATTTCTGTCTGTCTGTCCTTGTGTGTGTGTGTGTGTGTGTGTGTGTGTGTCTGTGTGTCTGTCTGTATGTCTGTTTACACGATTACTCAAAAACGCCTGAACAGATTCAAGTCAGATTTGGTACCGTTTGCTACTTATAAGAAGTGATTAGATTTTGGTTAGTGTTGCTTGCATATTAATGAAGTTATTTAATATCATTTTTCCGTACAATGGTTTCCCTATGAAGACGATAATGATAGTGTAGGCATATATCAAGAAATACTGAACAAAATTTCATTAAACTTTTCACAGATGACAATCTCAGAACATAATGATGATACTGTGAGTGTCATGTCAATTATCTGCTCATTTGCATATTTAACAAACGTTTGTTATTAGTGACATAACTCTGCAATTCCTGCACCAATCTTGATGATATGTGCAACAAATATTGATCTGATATGTATCTAATTATACTTAGAAGCGTTGGGCTGTGTCAAGTTAATAAATAGGTCATTTGCATATTTTTTGAAGTTTTATGATTACTCATATAACTCTGGTATAACTGCACCAAATTTGATGAATTCTGCTGCAGTTACTGATCTGACTGATATCTAACTGTGGTGTAAAGCATTTAGTAGTGTCAAGTTAATTAAGGGTTCAATTGCATATTTAATGAACTTTGTAATTAGGTATATAACTCTGAAATTACGGCACCCAAGTCAGTGAAATCTGGTACAGATATTGATCTGATGAATATCTAATTGTACTGACAAGCATTTGGCAGTGACAAGTTAACAAATAGCTCATTTGCATATTTTATGAAGTTTTGTAATTAGTCATATAACTCCAAAATAACTGCACCAAATTTGATGAATCTGCTGCAGATACTAATCCGATAGATATCTAATTGTGTTGTAAAGCATTTAGTTTTGTGGCGTTAATTTTGGGTTCAGATGCATATTTAACGAACTTTGCAATTAGTGATATTACTCCAAAATTACAGCATTACATTTGATGAAACTTGCTACAGATATTGATCTGATAAATATTCAATTGTACCGAGAAGTAATGGGCGTGTCAAGTAAATAATTACCTCATTTACATATTAAATAAAGTTTTGTAATTAGTGATTTAACTCTGAGAGTACTGTGCGAAAGTTGATGAAACCTGCTACATATAATGATATAACAGATATCTGATGGTTCTTATTACACGCCTCACACGGGTGTCCATTATATTGGTATAAATTGGGTTTATTGACAGGAATATTGAAAAACATAATAAAATAAATCCTCGTCAGAGATAGTTACTCTGGCAGTAGACCGTATATTCGTCTAGTCTTATCAGAAGTCTGTCTTCCACTCCGCGTCGTGTGCTCGATTGAACTGCTGTCAGAATATACACTGTCTGTCTTTGTTCTTGTGTTTTGGTTAGTGATTAATCTGGGGTATGCAAATGTTGCATAACATCTCCTTGCTCGTCGTCGTTTGAGACAGGTCAAAGGTACAATTGTTTTACACAATTTCATAACAGTAAAAAGTATGCAGTAATTCATGTCATACTGTATTATAGGAGGGATCATGGGCCAGTGGCAAAAGCAGTGGACTCACGATCAAAAAGGAAAGCGAGTTCGAGCCCTGGCATGGCTATGGTGTTGTGTCCTTGAGCAAGACACTTTCGACCTCATTGTTTCTCCCCACCCAGGAGTGATGGGTACCTGGTAGGACAGAGGTTGTTTTGTTGGCGTTTAGCTCTGCTGCGCTTATTGGCTGCACATGTGAGCTGTTGTTTGCTCTCCAGGGACTTGAGTAGTATCATATTAGGTCCCGTGACCAGGGGTAATAATTATTGTAAAGCGCCTTGATCACATGCACTTGTGGATATGTGCGCTATATAAGAACCCAAAATTATAATTATTATTATTTCATGCGTTCAGTAGTGTCTGATAAATGTCAATACATGTCGAGTCATCAGCAGTCAATTTCAATGCTTGATAACTAAGTTTGTAATTTTGTCAAACTCAAAATCTGTACAAGTCATTCATATAACACGTCATTCCTTGCATTCAGGGGTCACATTAGCATGTCACGTTGTTCTGTTGAGTAAATGCTAAAATTTTCTAGTCTGTTCACCGGATATCAACACGTGAGCACATTCAGTTCATATCTGGTTTTAGGTGTTCTTAGCATTCTATTGATGCTTCTTTAACTTTGGGGAGGGGGGGGGGCAAAGTCATCATATCTTTTCGCCTGTCATAAAAGGAGGGCTCACAAGTTTTTGTCCTGAAAGGAGGAGGTCTATCTACTTTTAAAAACTAATAACGTAAACTTACCCCCCCTCCCTTTAGAAACTGAGCGTTTCCTAAGCAAAAAATGCCAAACTGATTTCCGCTCTCACGCAGCGTTCCCTGGGAAAATGACGCAACGCACTCCAATTTTCACTTGCCTGTGCAGTTTGACCTCACGGCTCTTCTGTTTTACACACTGCCGCACAATACGGCACGCTGGGTTTAAATGTGAAAACAAGAACTACTGAAGTCAAAGTATGGTGAGAAAACAACAATAAAATATTACTTCAATGGTGCAACTTGAGGAGGGCTTTCTCGTGTCACCAATCACAGGCGACTAAGTGTGCATCGGGTAAATGTTGAACGAATGTGGTCGATGAGCCATAGTACAGGGACATAGGAGCTCTGGCACACATAATGAGTCAAGAATGAGTCAAAGTAAAGTCATGTAAAGTTTGTAGTAGTCTAGAGAGTTGTAATTTCTAATGCATTCTAAGATTTCATTAATTGTAGCAACCAGCTTTTACTGATGATAAAGGCTGTAGGTAATTAAATAGGAAACTGATTGTTAAGTATGAAAAGAGTTTGTGAACTATTTATTATCTTTGTCTTTGAGAACCTGCCGCTTGTATGCAATATTGGGAACAAGTGGTTTAAATTTAGGAACAGAGTAGGTAATATATACAAGAACCTTATCAATACTATACTTTGACGTTAGTAGTTATTGTTTTCACATTTAGTCCAGTCAAAATAGGGTTAGACCCACCACAAATTGCAACAGAATTTTTTTCTTCAGAATGCATTTTAAAGAGGTACCCAGAACAACATATTAAAAGTTTACTCGAATCCACCTTGGGGAAATATGCCTAATTTGCATAAATCAAATATGGCGGCCAACCATCGGACAAAATAACATAATTGGCCATATATCACATGTTAAACAAGCCATTTCAGTGATTTCAACGTCTGACACTAGTAATTTGGCTCAGGGAATCATTTTTGGGGTATAATGTTTCATATAGGGACTTCACTAATTTGCATAATTCCAATATGGTGGCCAACATTCCTACAAAATACATTTATGGTCATATACCATGTATTAAACAAGCAATTTCAGTGATTCCAAAGTTAAAAGTATATTTGTTTGGCATGGACAAACCATTTTTGAGATGCAATGATTTCCATAGGTACTTCGTTAATTTGCATAAATTCAATATGGTGGAATGGGATGGTGAAGTAATGTCGATTTAATCTACAAATGTAATCTCATCTGCTTTTCTTTTTAAGTTACACAATTGTTTTTATGAGTAATTTGCAATATTGCAACATTTAGCTATATGGCACCTAACACTTTTGAGAAATTTGAAAAACATGAAAATCTAATTATCCAAAAATAATTCCAATCGTGTTTGAAACAAAACATAGGGAAAACCGATTTTTGAAAGTTTATGTAAATTACCTGTAACGTGATAATTATGTATGAAATAGTGACACTATGGCAACAACAATGTTCCCCTATATTAATGCTTTCCGAAAATATATAGTTAACGGTGGTTCTGAGTTTATTAACCACTAGATAATTGTTAGCTTAAATAGGTCAATTTCTTGTATCGGAACCTTAATGCAGAATAGTAAAATAGAGCGTTGAGTTGTAAAATTACGTTCAGAATACTAAAACGGAAAGTAGTAATTTTGGCATGGATTGGAGACAATAGAGCGCGTTCAACTGCTGCAGCAGACCCTAGGGCTACAAGCCTCAGGCAACAATCAACAACACCAACTTTACAAAGTGTTCAAATGATTTTTGTTTTCTGTCATTCTTAACGACCCATTCTGTGATCAATATGAAGCTGTTTTCTTTGTGCGTGAGACTTCCAAGATATCGCAATGGCATATGTTTTTCACATATGTTTACAACAGGTGTTTATTCTTTGCCTGATGTACTATTGAAGTTTATTTGCTCAAAGTTGTTTAATAACCTTCATAAAAGATTTTTGCACCCAATGGGATATGAGACCCCATACCAATCAAGACAGTCGTCTTTGCAGACAACATACTGAATTTTGGAACACCCATTGGAAAGGTTTTGTTTGTTTGTTATTTGTTCGTTTTGCGTTTCGTTTTAGGCGTGTTTACAGTCTATTACTTCAATCACAACTCAAATGACATTTTCTAATTTTGTTCTTGATTTTCCTTAATTATCAAGTTCATGCACTGCACAATAATACATTTTAAAGCCAGAGTCAAATGTGCCCACTTGATGTGAGCGAACTCCCCTCTTTACCGTAAGATCATGTTATAAGAAACTCAGTTTACGGTTTGGTTTAGCAGACTGAGTGTTACTTTTTTACCTCGTTTATCAACACCAGTGCTTTACTGCTACTTCAACAGCAGGCTTTCCAACAACCAATCACAGGTTTGGGATGTTTGAAATCTACTTGCCTACATGTATACATATATACGTCAAGCCTTTTTGTACAATCAGTAAAGTTGAAAATAAGTTTAAGACCAAGTTTTAGCAGACTGGTTATTCGGAGGAGCTGCAGTAAGTTGTGCTGTTCTAGGCTATTTGCTGATGTCCCTAAAATTTTCCTCGAGTGACAACGTATTGGAGAAACTTATTTTTTGGTGTGTTTGGAGGGCGCTATGTATGATAAACACCCAGTTTAAGTAGTCTAACTGTTCGCAGGGGCTGCAGTAAGTTGTGCTCTTCAGCTTTTATTTTCCGATTTCCCTAAAACACACAACGTGCAATGTGGTACAACGTCAAATGTTGTACTCATTGTTATGTGAGTGAATTTCCCCATTTACAGGCCTACCATAGAAATTATGTGTAAAGCCTAAGAAACATACAGTAAAAGTAGCAAAACTTGCAAGTGTAACATCCCATCTAAAAAGTGTAGCCTCCAAGATCTCAAAGTGAAGCAAAAATCCGTAAAGTTGAGCCTCCGAAACTTGCAAGTGTAACGTTCAATTTGCATTTTGTGACGCTCTTCATCCACTTCCGTCGCCAACAAAGGTAAGCGATTTTACGCTATTTTTGCTACGTCTTTTTCACGCGACACCGACGTTCGCTTCCATTTGCTCTTCGTTAAGACAGCGAAAACAAGCTTTCCATAGCAATTCACTGATCACCCTTTACTCTGAAAACAGTTTCGCAGAAAATAAAAAACTCTGGCCCAGACAGTTTTTGTTATCAAATATAGGCAAGTGTTCTAGGGTAATTAGCCGAGTTGAGATTATAGAGGATACAAGATCTTCTTCTGTTGGTCATCATATCTTGATAACATGATAGTAAATGCACCACAGCTTCCTTCACCAAAACTGAATTTACTTCCTCGGAGACGTACCGCACTGCTGTCAAGGGAACAATCAGGAATACATTGTGCACGTGAAGTTTGAATAGCATACCTCCTCCCATATAAATGTGTCTTGAGATCAGCATTAGAAATAAGAGGACAAACACCATGTCGTAATGTCACATACTTTTATATTAATCCTTGTTCAGTCACTTTACAACAATTGGCCCTACAAATAAAATATCAGCATAGAGTGGATGCCACGTGAGGAGAAAGATGTTCTCATCCTGTCGCAAATCAATCTAAGGTCGTTAGAAGAAATGGTCAATCCAAATGGATATACCATAATATTCGCCAGCCATGGTAACTGCCGTGAAAGCATCCAGAAGTAGACACAATTCATTCTCTTGAATAACATCTGCTTTAAATGTCTCAACAGTTCAGTTTGTCTCTCTCATTACGGGAAAGCGCCATTACTTAGGAATACCCTACTTCCCTAGAGGATCAATTTCACAGACCTGCCTTTCCTACAATGGCACTACAATGGCACCACATAAACATAATGGAACATTCACACCTTGGGGGATTAGAAGTCTTCTGTTTGTCACCCGAGTTAGTCAGGTAAGGACCCGGGTTTCAGGTACCATGTAAGTTAATGCAGTGTTTCCCTGATGTTCAGTTTGTCTCTCTTCTGTCAAAATCAGCCCTTTTGTCACACGTTGAAGGATGACAGCGTTTGTCAAATTAAAGAGATATATCTAAATGTGACACAGGTTCTGTGTCTTTCTCTATTTCCAAGCTAAGGTGTATTAATCCTTTGAAGAATCGCATCAACAATTATTGTTCACATACATATTACATCATCGATGTACCCGAATGTGGACTTTGCAGTTTTTGCTGTCAATAGTTTCCAGTAATTGACGGAGCTCTGAAAAAAATCTACTTCGAATCAGTAAACTAGTAGGTCCCTGTGCGTTGGCGCATAACTAATGACAAAAAGAGTGTCTTTAATTTTTTGGAATAATTGTAAATAACAAATGCAAGCGTATCGATCGTACTTCTTTTTAAACAAAAAACCCTTGACAAAACTTGTATCATTGTAACATAATATAAACTACATGTAAACCACTTTGCAGAAGAAAACTTGAGTTGACCATCAGGTATTGTGTAAAGGCAGAAAAATCATACATATGAATTCTGTGATTTGAATAATTAACAATTTTGATTTCGAAAACTCGTGGAATTCTTTAGAATTGTTTCAATATTCATATCGCATTGATACAACAACAAGAAAATATGACGTCACTATGGTGCTGAAGTGCCTGTTAGATTACTGAAGGTATAGAAATTGAAAATTAGTGTCTTTGACAACTCCGTGGTAGAACACGCTAGTGACGTTGCATTACACTAGCTTTGTAAGATGCTGTGTGTGGATGCTTTATCAAATATAAGGAGGTATCATGTGAGTTTGTTCGACTGTTGAAACCTACCACAAGCGCATGCACGCTTTGTATACATAAATCTTGGTGTGTTGTTTGTGCAGGTGTTTATCTACAAAACAGACCAAAGGACTTGACAACATCACCACAGTTGTGACGTTTACCCGTTTCGACAAAGTACATCAGATATCAGATATCCTTTTGTCAGCGTCAAGACAGACAAGTGTGTCGGCGTATTATAAACTGAGTTTGGACCATACTTTTCGTGATCTCAAACACAACAGCAAAACATGGTTAACTGTCTCTGCAAAAGCTGTTGCATAATTCAGAAGTTACTGAATTTTGCATCTTACTACATCAGTATGCCGCTGCATGGAATGGGCATCTTTGACCCGCTCTGATATGGTGTTAACATTGTAAACACATATATAGAAATAGCAATTTTGGTCGTCAAAGGACACAAATGTCATGTAAATGACCCCTCCATTCGCTTATATAACATTCAGTTTTTTGACAATCGTTGTGAGTAATTTCGACGTAAAAAGGTTAAAACGATTACGAGTGGTGCATAACACAAGGGCTATGGTTTCCTATACATTACCACACACCTTTCTTTTTCACTGAATGTTTCACTGGCGAAATAACAAAGGACTGATTGTTCAATTATTGTAAAGGTTTGAATTTTGATAGCAAGGATACACTTGTTTCTGAGATATGAAAGTAAAGTGATATCTGGATCAATATCACGCTCACATATATGTAAAAAACAAAATAAAAACGAAACAAACACAAAGTTAATACAAAAAAATTGTAAATGTTTACTGCTAATAGCACCTTATTCAAGAGTGTGTCTTTTTCTAAGTCTTCCTTCATCTTGATCACTCGGCATCCGTCATCTGTCTATGTACATGTATGTCACTAAATACTTGGGAAACAATCCGTGTATTAAGTGTGCCGGTGAATTACAGGTTCAAGATTGTATGTGTACAAGTAAATGAAATTCCAATCTTCAATCATGCAAATGAGGTAACTGGTGGAAGAATGAATATTTAATTCCAGTGAAGCAATTTTCAGTTTTTTTCGAGACTTAACGAATAGGTATCTTGGACAAATTATTAGTGAAATTTATCATATTTTAGTAGTCTTTTCTCTGTTATTTTCTGTAATTTTTGGTGACTTTTCCGCTCTTAAGGTCAAAATTCTTTTTTTATGTAACTGCTTATCCATTTGAGGTAAAATATGGTTTGTGTTTTAATAAGATTTGTTGAAATTTATACCAAAGTACATTTTAAAGCGTGCTTCTGTCACTCTGTAAGAAATCATTTACACCTTGATTTCGCCTCGAAAACCTACAAATCTCCCATAAAGATACCTTAAAATCTAGCTTCGAATATAGATTAGCGGGAATGCCAATATTAGGTCTGCTGATACTCTGACAAACGACCTACTGATGAATTATAAATTTACATATTATATGCATATGAAAGAAATAGCACTCCAGTTGTGCTGTGTTTAAAATAGCGATAGGAAGTATTGCACGTTAAACATTTTACATAGGTGTAAGTGTAAATTACCATTATGATAAAAACCAGATATGAACTGAAAATGTTCCTGCTTTTCAGGTTATATTGTTGTTTGTAAATTTGAACATTTGCTACAAGTTTGCAAGTTCGTCGAAATTGCTATGGTCGACATCATGAACAATACTGACCATGGATTAATCATAAAATCATTCATGTACAAATATGTAATAACCTGAAATTAAAATACGTAAATTCTTTGACTGCTGTCATTGTATCACCACTTTAGTAAGAAAAGTGCCTTTGGTCAAGCCCTCACCTCTATGCCAAATTGTGAATGCACATTAAATATGCAGATTATAAATTGGCTGCTGAAAAATGCGCGATGTCATTCACTACTGTCATGCAACTCAATCATCAATTTACATTGCATTTTTAGAAATTTTCGTAAAGTCCGTCGAGTTATCACTTGTTTTGAAAAGTTCATTAAAATGCCGATTAAAAATAACGTGACAACTTTGGTCAAGTCAGTCCAGATATATATATATTAATTCTCAGGAGAGTTGTATATCAGTATTTAGATCATCCAAAAATGTTGATCATCCAAAAATTCTAAACAGACTTTAACTTTTACTATATCATGGTATCTTCGTAAAGACAGGTTTTTCCCACTTCATCAAGTCAATTCAGATATATCCCCTAGTTAGGAAAGTTCTTTAAATATACAAATTAGTAAATTAGATGTAGGGAAAAACATACAAGACTTGCAAAAAATGTTTAAACTTTCAATTTTTAAACTCCATCGCAAGTTTCGTAAACTTTCGCCATTCTCAAACAGAAAATATGTAAAAGATTTGATTCTGATCTGGCCAGCCGTTCTTGTAATATTGCGGGAGAGAGAGAGAGAGAGAGAGAGAGAGAGAGAGAGAGAGAGAGCGCCATCGGTGGGAAATAAGCTCATGTGTCTGCACGTGAGCTAATGGGAGTACGGCGTTATGTTCACTTGCAGAGTTTTTGATTGACATAATTGAAAGTGATTTGATGCAGTGTCGTAATGTAATTAAAAAGAAACATAGAAATGCTTGCTTTTTCTCAGCTGTCTACATTTTCAGCCTGGACGCAAGAAAAACATACATTCAAGGTCGATGAACGAATAAGTGACTGTCTCCATTTTGCAAACCGCGTGAGAAATAGCGTGGTGACCCATACAACTAAATAAAAAAGTCAGACGCCGTGGGACTTATATTCCCAACAGCTGATCTATGCGTGGCCTTCAAAGAAGAGATTACGCGATACGACAAGGGGTCACTTTAACTTTTTGCTTGTCATACCCTATATACGTTGAGATGAAACTAAAATCAAAGACAGCAACTTCAACTTCTACTATCTATGGTGAAAATAGAGCTAGGAGGATCGAAATTACGTAAAGCACTGATAACATAAAAGTGGGAGTTTCAAACGTTCAGGGACGTTTGTCAGAATGACTTGACAGGCTGCAAACGCTTACAGGTCCGTTTGTTGAACCCAAGTGCCCAGTTAAATTGTGTTTATTGCTCCCAGTGTTATATTTCTTGTATAACAATAAATTTCAACAAATCGCACGGACAACTCTCTTGAATCCTATATCAAACAACTGTACAGTTAAGGTGACGCTGCACTTAACCAACACAATTTATTTTCAAGGGAATATTTTTCATCAAAGATGACTGGGAAACCCCCTAAAACGATATATTTTCAAAAAGCACAGAGTTTATTATGGTAGTTTACTCGAAGGATAAAGGGGTATATAATTGGGGTTGAAAACATCACTTTTGATAAAATGTTGATATTATTTTCTGAAATGAAATATTTCTCTGGAAACAAGAGTATGTGTATTTTTGTATTGCAACAGTTCTGTGGTTTGACTTTTAGTGCAGCAATGCCCAGTTTTGACAGCTTATTATAACAATGACATATGTGTACAGTTCTGAATACAATGTTAGTGTCAGTTAATTTGCTATTTTATACAGCACTCTGCTGTGCACCAAAGTGGCAAAAATTTTCCAAAAATACAAACATTTAGATTTAATCATAATCTTAACATATCATATGTTGATTATCCCTATTAATCTGTATACCGATAATATCAAAGCTATCAGACAATTAATTTCGGTGTAATTTTTTTTACCAAAGATGGCAAAAATTGCCTTAAAAATATACAAATTTGCATATTTCTGCACAATTTGAAGAAATCTGAAATAGGTGATCCCAGAGTCCTTTATCGCCAATTTCAAAAGCTGTCTGACCGGTAGTATTGATGAAGAAGATTTGTATTGATTTTTTGACCGAAAACAGCAAAAAATGTCCCCAAAATATGCAAGTTTCACCACAATGTGAAGAAATCGAATTCAGTCTCGCGATGGTTTCATTTTGTCTAAAACCGGGGTTGAAGATATGCATGGTCACCCATTCATTCAGTATCTTTTAACATGTATTTAACATGTATCAAACAAAATTCATGAAAAATGGCCGACTTTGTCCCTCTAATTGGTCTCATTCAAGAAAACCCTTGGAAAACTGAGGATATTTTGGGATCGGTTTATTACGTATTTACTGATATTGGGGCTTTAATTTGATGACAAGTGCTGCAGATGTTGATCTGATAATTGTCCATAAAGCATTGAGCAGTGTCAAGTCAATGAAAAGCTCATTTGCATATGAAATCAAATTTTGTTATTAGTTATTAAAAAAATAACTCCAAGAGTACTATGCGAAAGTTGATGAAACCTGCTACATATAATGATCTCACAGATATCTGATTGTTCTGCGAAGCCTACTACTATGTACTGAACCTGTTGTAAACCACATGAGCACATTCAGTTCACATCTTGTTTAGTGTAAGATTAAAGTTTATCACAAATGCAAATAAACTATTAGCTATATAATCCTTTTATATCTCTCACGGCTGATCTATCCTAGAGAGATCAATATTTGTAGCTAATCTCATCAAGTTGTGTGCAGCCATTTTCGATTTATATCCGATTTTTCTTATGCAAATTGGCAAAAATATGTGAGCCACACCAATCAAAAACTATTTAGTTCTTGCAGTTCTTGCAACAGAATCTATGTACAAGATTGTATTCCAATATTATCTGCCGTTGTTGAGATATCACGTCTGCAGACTTGCATACAGTAAGACAGACCGATATTAGGCACATGGACAGTCGGAGAGACAGGCACACATAGGTGCGACATTAGCTCATGAGTGTTAACACATACGTGAACTAAAAATTGGCATCGTATGAACTCTTTTTTGCTAACGTGTTCACACACGTGAGCATATGTTGCAGCGATGTCTGTCTGTCTCAATAACGGCTCTTTAGATCAGAATTAAATCTGGTACATACATTCAGTTAGCAAATGGCAAGAACTGATTAGTTTTTGGTTGGTGTGGCTTGCATACTTTTTGCTCATTTGCATAATTAATGATTTTAGAAAAAACGGATATACATTAAAAACGACTACACACAATTTGATGAGATTTGCTACAGATATTGATCACACCAAGATATATCAGCAGTGGGAAGCATTAAGGGGTGACATGGAAGATAGTTGCTAATTTGCATATTTAATGAACTTTTCTAATTAGGGATATATGTCTGATTTGACTCGATCAAACTTGACCAAACTTGGTATGTATATTAAAGATACTATGATTTAACATTGTTGAAAGTCATTAAGCATTTTATAATTAATTTTAGCAAATTCCTAATTTGCATATTTAATGAACTTTGCTAATAAGGGATATATATTTGAATTAACTGGACCGACGTTGATGAAACTTGCTACATGTATTTGGAGCTACAATGATACAACATTTTTGAAAGTCTTCAAGCATTTTTACTTCAGCCAATTCCGAATTTGCATATTTAATGAACTTTCCCATTTAGGGATATACTGGTATATCTGAATTAACTTGATTGTAGTTGTTGAAACTTGCTATATACATCAAAGATACTGTGATATAACATTATTGAAAGTCAAAAGACATTTTTAATTCAACCAATTCCTAATTTGCATATTAAATGAATTTTCATAATTAGGGATATTTATCTGAATTGACTTGATCAAAATTGATGAAACGTGCTATGTGCATTAAAGACACTATAATACAGCCAATTCCTTATTTGCATATTTAATTAACTTTCCTTATTAGAGACATGTATCTGAATCGACTTGACCAAAGTTGACAACACTTGCTACATATATATTGCAGATACCATGATACAACATTATTGACAATCTTTGAGCATTGTTACTTAAGTCAATTCCTAATTTACATATTTAATGAACTTTGCTTAATAGGGATATATACTGGGATTTACGTGATCAAAGTTGGCAAAACATGCTATGTACATTGATTTTATACCTGGTTAAAACAATACCGAAAGTCATTTCACATTTTCATGTCAGCTAATTTATAATTTGCATATCTAATATATGGCTAATATGGCTTGAAGGACTTGGCAAAAGGTAATTACACTTGCTATATAAAATAATATTTTTATTTCAACTAACTACATATTTGTATACTTCATGACCTTTTAGAGTTAATCAGCGGAGATTATTGTTCATTATGTTGATCATAATACTTTCAATGAAGTTGCAAACATGTGGCAAAGGTTCAAATTTATACATAACCGGTATATAATGAAACACGTGAGCATTTTCAGTTCATATCTGGTTTAATGACTTTGACAAGAAGATGCCCGATTTACTGACCATTCATTCCCATCACCGAAAACGTTGATTTTCGACTGGTCTTACAAAGTCTCATACCAAATTTCAAGTGGGGTGCTCTTCCTTGGTTATCGCATAGTAATTCATTGATTAATCAATTAGTCAATTAATCAATTAATCAGTTATGAAGAACTGATTGTTGATTAGTAATGAACTACGTTATTAGTCAACAAACTCCTTAGCTAGTGGACGATGTTGGACGGTTACTGTGCATTACAAGGGTTGATTCTGTGAGAACTGGTAATATAATGTTCTTTTCACAAACTTAAGATTCAATTTCGAACTGTCAGACGTTCAGCCTATTTGGAGTGTTTTGTTTGACTTAAATGAGATGTTCGGATACATTTGCAGGCATTGTTGAACCCTTTGTGAATGTATTAAGAAAGTGTGTACTTAGAAATAGTGGTGGACACAGTAGCTTCACTCCTTCGAAAAAAGGAAGTGTTGCATAATTGAATGATCTTAGTTTGGATATACTTTTGACGTTTTAACAAAAGAAAAAACAAATAAACAAAACAACCACAGCTGTTTTGACTACAAGAACGGACAGAAATACGACCCTTTATTGATTCTTTATATCTAATGTACAGATCATATGTATACCCACACCAACGACCATGTGTTGATTAGCTTTCCGTTTATTACAACTAGCACTCTTGTACGAAGAATCCAGTTTGTATAGTGTCCATGGTACTTTACACAGAATAAAACCATGTTCTATTGCTGCTTTCCTTATATTTCGTCTACCGCCTATTGTCAAAATTTAACCCTCCAAAACCATTTTTTAAAACTTTCACCCTCTAAATTCTAACTTAACTCTATCCCAGGTAAAACATCTAGTATAATAATTTACTAATTTTTCCGTACAATCACGCAAGGCTTGCAATGATATTGTATGACCATATTAATGCATTAGCTAGTAAATATGTCAGGAGATTTTCTTTTGGAAGCTGTTCTACAAACTTAAAGGCCATGTAATCAAAGTCGTTACGCGTAACTAAAAATCGCCAGCTTTGAACTTATTATCCATTGTCTAGCATGATAATCTTCCAGTGCCGGTCAAAATGTTTTAAAACTTCTAGTATTAGTCACAATAAATTGTTTGGCTGGAATACGACACTTCCATAGAATTTGTCAAATGAAGGTAACACCCTACAAGAGTCTTGCCAGTCTTATTGATCGTTCTGATAATAAAAAATAGTGATGCGTGGCAACCTTGTAGCGACCACAGTCGATCGTGCAACTGAGCAAATCGTCTCGCATTTGCAACTAGTAATTCCTTTTCTTTTGCAAGAAATTAGAAAAAAAACTCAAGTAAGGATGGCACAAGTCCCCTTTTCAAGAAAATGAAAAATTACCTTTAGGCAATAATATGTAACCTTACGAACAGTTAAACATACACCTCATATAAGACTGCTGTGTGTCTAGACTACGACAAGGAAACTAAAGTAGCATTAACGAGTTATTTTGAACCATTAGTTGTCGGTGCATATGACAAAGTCGCTACAATAAACAAGCATGTCGATTCGGTGATGTGCAATTTCTCACTTGTGTAGACGTTGAGTTACCGAGTCAAAGTACGAAATACATTTACTGTATGTTTTGAAAGATATGCCCGTGTGTGATGAAATTTATGCAAAACTAGATTCCGTGATGAGTTGGTTTGTCTTCTTTGGTGGCTCTGTTGGTATCCGAAGGAGTAAGCGTGTACTAACGAACTTCGAATTAGGGTCTGACGAAGAACTCACAGTCGAATGTGGTTTGGTCCTGTAGAATACAAAAAGCACCTATTTTAGTTTCAATAGATAGCCCCTAGTTTTGCCAACACTGGTGATTACAACATTGAAGATAGTTGCAATTATATCAAAAGAACACAAAATGCAAAGAAGGGGACACAATAAAAAGGAATGAAGGCAGCAGCAGTATTGAGGAAAGACAAAAAAAGAAAAAAAGAAGAAAAACCAATATGGGCCAAGCCGATAGGCTGCCTTACCCTGACAAAGCAAAGGCGGCCAGAAAAGCAACAGAAGTAATAAGTACAGCAATGAAAATCATCTTATTCATTACAATCAGCATAGTTTCTTCTTTACAAATAAAATGTCAAAAAGGCAATTGCGAAACTTAAGCACGTTAGTTTTGCAAATTTCTTACCACTTGTGGTGTTAAATCTTACCAAAGAATAAAAAGTGTAAAACTTGTCCTAGCTCACCAGAATTTGCTGAGGTTGAATTGTTTTAAACTAACCATATAATAAATATTTGAACTTATTTGCAAAATAGTGATAAATACAGAAACATAATTTCATTTCTCTTGTTTCTGAATTATTGAGCTAGACTTTGGCTTACATTCACATCCTTGGTGAATTCATCAGCGCATGCAAGCCTTATCCTTTCTGGAGTGGCCGGACTGTCCAATCTAAATGGACCATCAAGTCCAGCATCGGCTCTGGCTGACGATACCGCATCCTTTATCGCAGGATGAGCTGCAAATGCTAGGTGGACTGGCGGTTCTCCAATAGCCTTTTAGATAATTAGGGAGAAACAAAATTTGGTTAACGAACATAACAGATACTTCTCCAAACTGATATTTAAAACAGATCGCATCTTACAATATTACACCTGTACTAAGTAGACAGACGCATGTTTGAATAAAGCATGTGTGTTGAAAAACAAACTACATGTACATCACAAATGATATTTTTTTGTAATTGAAAAGACAGGATAATTTTTGTATCTATTTTATTAAATTGTAGTCTAACGGAAACTTAATCCCATAAATCCGTAAGATAGCAAATTTGTGAAAATAATGTCAATATGGCAATCTGCTGATGATGGCGAAGAATAAATTCGAAAAAATAAAGAGTAAATTTTATATAGAATAACCGCATATAATGTTTGTGTTAAGTGTGGAAGAAATTGATCTAAAAATGTTTTAATTTACTTCAGTGAAAAAGCTTGGATACACATCATTCTATGGGAGGATCGACCCGAATATGCATCTGATAGTGATTGCAGTTGGTGCATTAGTTTTAAAACAAGAGACCTGCTGGCCGATAGCGCTAAGAGAATAACTATTTGTGACACATGTGCTGATAAAGGTGGAAATCTTTGATAGCTCATTTCAGGATAGCCTGCCAAAAATGGCAAAAATACACAATTGAAGATTTCATCATAATTTGAACATATCACATTAAGATCATCCCTACGAACATGTCTACAAAACATCCTAAAGCTATCAGACAAGTAATTTTTGATAACAATTTTTGACTAAAATTACCAAAATTGCAGATTTCATCATAGTTTTGATATATCACAGTCAGATAATGTCTAGCAACCTGCTTATCAAATATCAAAGCTATCAGACGAGTAATTTTTGAAAAACAGTTTTTTGACCATTATAGCAAAAATGCCATAGCAAAGAATACAAAGTTGCAGAGTTTATTATAATTTCAATATATCACATTAAGATGATCCCTAGGAACCTGCACACAAAATATCAAATACCAAAGTGGCAAAATTTGTCCTAAAATACAAACTTTTAGATTTCATCATAAATTTAATATATCACAAGTTGATCATCTCTATAAATCTGTATACCAATTATACCGAAGCAATCGATTTTGGTGAACATTTTTTTGTGACCCAAAAATGCCAAAAATTGCCTTAAAAATATACAAATTTGCATATTTCTGCACATTTGTAAGAAATCTGAAATAGGTGAATCCTAGGGACCTTTATTGCCAATATCAAAAGCTGTCTGATCAGTAGTATTGATGAAGATTTGTAAAGATTTTTTGATCGAAAACAGCAAAAAAAACTACCAAAATACAAATATGCAAGCTTCACCACAATTTGAACAAATCAATCGGACAAGCAGTTTCAGAGGAGAAGGCAATTGTTGACGGACAGTAAACGAACAGACGACGGACGGACGGACAATGAACTGATGGATGACAGAGGGACGACGACGGATAATTAGCCCATTTGATGAGCTCTGTATCTCTGACGGTGGAGCTAAAAGAGAATATATAATCTAAAATTGATCGTCAACTGTGCATTCTATGAAAGTTTGCCTCTGTTAAATTTTCTCGCTCACTTTTGATGAATATAATCCAACTTTGCATGGCGCCCTCTTCAACAAAGTAACGTTGAACTCGCTAGGGATATCACCGATCTGTGGTATTCTATACATCCCGGGACCTTTAGTCAGTAGTTTCCCTTCCTTAGAGTATCGAAGTTCTTCTAAAGTGTACAGCCCATAACCTTGCATAAATCCACCTTCAATCTACAAACAAAACAGTGGTAATTTATGATTCAGATACAATATACTCTACTAATCAATGTGCACGTGGTGAAAACAACTAAGGGACTGGACAAAAATTACAGGCGGGAGGGCCTGTGTGTTCTTCTAAAGTGTAGCCCATAACATTGTATAAATCCACCTTCAATCTACAAGCAGAATAATGGTAATTTATGATTCAGATACAATATACTCGACTGATGAATGTGTACGTGGCGATTAATGTGCACGTGGTGAAAAAAACCTAGGGGTTGGACAGAAATTACAGGCCGAGGGCCTGTGTGTTATTCTAAAATGTACAACCCGTAACCTTGCATAAATCCACCTTCAATCTACAAACAAAACAGTGGTAATTTATGATTCAGATACAATATACTCAACTGATGAATGTGCACGCGGTGATGAATGTTAACATGGTGAAAACAACTTAGGGACAAGACAGATATTACAGGCGGGAGGGCCAGTGTGTTCTTCAAAGATGTACATAAATCCACCTTCAATCTATCAACAGAATTGTGGTAATTTATGATTCAGATAGAAAATAGTCTACCAATTAAGGTTCCAAGACAAGAAATAGACCTTTTTAAGCTAATAATTCTCTAGTGATTAATGACCTCAAAACCCTCGTAAATCATATATTTTCGGAAAGCTTAGATATAGGGGAACATTTTGGTTACCATAGTGTTACCATTGTTTGCATAACTATCACGTGACAGGTAATTTGCATAACCTTTCAAAAATCGGTTTCCCTATGTTTTGTTTCAATGCTTTGAAATATAACGCTAACATTTTTGTGAGTGCAAGCTCCAAAGTGTGTCTCAGAATTTTTTAAAACCTTCTAAAACAATTTTAAAGCCCGAAAAAATTCCAGAGCGGTTAATTTAATGCCAGTCGATTGCTTTAAATTGTGCTCCAAAAAAAACTGAGCAAGATATAAAAAATCTGCGACACACTTTGGCAGAGCGTTGTGATCGGATATTTGGAAGAATTGAGACAAAACATAGGGAAAACCGATTTTGAAAGGTTATGCAAATTACCTGTCACGTGATAGTTATGTAAACAATAGTGACACTGTTGTTACCAAAACGTTTCCCTATATCTAGGCTTTCGGAAAATATATAATTCACGGCGGTTCTGAGCTTCTTAACCGCTAGAGAATTGTTAGATTAAAAAGGTCGATTTCTTGTGTTAGAACCTTAATGTGCAGGTGGTGATGAATGTGCACGTGGTGAAAACAGCTTAGGGACTGGATAGAAATTACAGGCGGGAGGGCCTGTCTGATCGCTAAAGCGTACAAGCCATAACCTTGCATAAATCCACCTTCAATCTTTTAAATAGAAAATTGTTTGGAGTAAGACGGAAAGTCTTCTTCAAATACTTCGGACTGAGTCTTATCCAAACATTTTAGACTCTGAAACTTATGTAGTTTGTTCTGCCCATAGTTCACAGATAAGACTGATTTGAAACCTTTTGATAAACTTAACATTTGACTGTACTTACAGTTTGATATGAATTTTAATGTTAACGGTTGCAGCCATTTCACAATTTTCGAATACCTGTAGATTGTGTATTTGTAACTTGATTTTGAAGATTTCTACGATCAGAGCACTTGAACAAAATTTTAAAATTTTCATTGTGCAAATGAACACAACTCCAGAGGTAGTGTTTTCTGTAGTAAGAGCGTACCTGTCCAATGTCTAGTGCTGGGTTCAAACTGTCTCCAACGTCCATGACTATATCTGCACGTTTCAACTGATGATCCCCTGTCAAGCAGTCCACTTCCACTTCACAACACCCTGCACCATAGCTGAAATAGTACTGAGTTTTGGAGTTCTTCAGGTTGTCCCAGTCGAAACTAATATGATACGGATATCTGATAGTAAACAAGCCAAATCAAATTTCACATTTCTTGGATTAGTAAAAGAAGTCCTTTATGGCAGATCTTCCAGTGATTTTTAGCCCTCGTGTGCACACACTTGAGCTAATGTCATAGCGATGTCTGTCTGTCTGTCCGTGTCTGTGTGAGTGTGTAAGTGTGTGTGTGTGTTTCAGTCTGTCTGTTTACATGATAACTAAAACTTCTGAACGGATTCAAGTCAGATTTGGTAGACTGGTACCATATGCTAATTACAAGACCGATTATATTTTGGTTAGTGTGGCTTGCATATTGATGAAGGTGTGAAATATCATTTTTAATATAATGGTTTTCTATGGAGACAATAATGACAGTGTCGACATGTATCAAGAAATACTGCACAAAATTTCATGAAATGACAATCTCAAAACATTATGATGATACTTTGTGTATCTTGTCAATTATGTGCTCATTTGCATATTCAATGAACTTTTGTAATTAGTGATATAGCTCTTAAAAACACCAAATCCGACGAAACTTGCATCAAATATTGATCTGATGTGTATCTAATTGTAATGAGAGGCATTGGGCAGTGTCAAGTTCATAAATACCTCATTTGCATATTTAATGAAGTTATATAGTTAGTAATATAACTCAGAAATGACTACCCCAAATTTGATGAAATATGCTGCAGACATTGATCTGCTAAATATCTTATTGTTACATGAAGCACTGATTAGTGTCAAAATAACAAATAGCTCATTTGCATATTCAATGAAGATTTGTAATAAGTCATATAACTCCGAAATGACTGCACCAAATTTGATGAAATTTGATCAAATGAAGTTTTGTAATTGGTGATTTAACCTACTTGAAAAATCCAGATGCCGACAAGCTTATTCTTTTCATGTATGCAGCGTTCACCTGTAACAGAAATTAGATATTCTTTGCAAAGTCACGTTTCTAATATTTGTTAATTGTTCATTATTCATCGGATAAGTCCATTATTAATGAACCTAAGCGTAAATTTGCAGTGGTAGTCAACTCGGAAGGAGTATTCTAATGATATATGTATAGTGGGACAATGACGATTCCAAGACCCCGTCAATGTGTATTACAATAGTAGTATAACCATAGAAGAAGAGTGATTAATTTTAATCTCCGTTCCATGGTGCATATGCGCCCAGGAATTGTCGCGTCTCCCTAAACCTGCTCACTTCTTGACACTTTATGCAATACATACGAAAAAAAACTTTCTATTTGTATGTATTCTGCTGAATTCTGTTGCATGCGTTTAGATCCCCACTCATTTTTAACAACTCGTTTTGAACTCTTTAGTCACCAAATTAAACTTCAGCATGGGGTTCAGGATCCTTGGAAGTAGCTTGAATAGGGAAATGTATTTTATCCGTGTTCAAATATGATAGATTACGTTGTTGGAGTTAGCAGATTACACTTACTTTTCTCCACAGATTTCCACACCTTTCCAGTTTCCATTTATTGTGATATATTTCAAAACCATCAAAACGTGATTTTTTAAGCATTTCGTCCTCTTTAGATTATTCTTTCATACCGTTCTTACGAACGCGACTCCAAAAGCTCAACAATTTATCATTATAATACTAGAACCAAGTAATGTATTCCTGAAAGTACAGTGGTTATTTCAAATACCCCTGATTCTTTACCGCAAACGATTAATTAAAAGATGTTCATGTATGCTTTTTAACCTTCATATATACGAACGTCTTGTATCTTGTTTAAATTATATTTGTTTCTGTTGGTGTACCTTTTCCCACGTGATTTTGCAACTTTTGTTGGCTTTCCCTATTGAGATATATCTTAGCTCTATAATTTTTGTTATGTTGTTGTACATAGGATGTACAAAAAGCTACCTCAGTTGACTTAGAGCAGTAACATTTAGAGCAGTAATATTCAAAACTTAAAAAATCCACTTGATTAACTTTTCCAAAGATGTAATTGTCGATCTTCGATCTTATTCAGGACTGTCTTTGCTGGTCACCATGAACAACTACATTGATATATTACATCTCTTTGACAGGAAACGTAAAATTTTGCCATACCCTTTGTCGTAAAATACGTCTCATTTAAGAGTGCCGAGCGTAATGTTTATTCCTTATGAATTTCTACTTATGCGGCGAAAATTGCAATATCATTTTGCTAAGAGCTAGCATCATGGTTATTCTGTCAGTTTAAAAGTAAAAATAAATTGAACATTTACAATTATGTCAAATGTCATTGTTCACACACAGCTTACCCATTCTTCCCATGATCCCTTCGGGTTCTCATACATTAATGGTTCAAGTCTCTCCATCAAGGTTTCACAAGCGATCTGTAAGGGAAGCACATGAGTTTACCATTTGTATCTACTTGCCTGTATGCCAACCTATCTTTGTATCTACCTGTCTGCCTATGTCTTTGTCTGTCAATTATTTGTCTAACTCATTATCTAATTTATCGTAATGGTTGCTTTTTGTGCCTTTGATTATTATATGCTATGAAAAAAATGATATTTCAGCTTCCTAAGTTTTGGCGTCGTTTGGTCACATGACAAGTGTTTGCATACTATGGCTTTACTTTACATCTTACCTTGACAGCATTTCCATACAAATCAGTTCCTGTTGACCCTCCCGTTTCTATGGCATTCGGCACCTTGTCACTGCTGGTCTCATTGATGTGGATTCGTTCTTGGGGAATGTGCAGGGCACGACTGGCGATCTGTACAGTTTTGGTGTACAAACCTTGACCCATTTCTATGCCACCGTGAGTGATCAACACAGAGCCGTCTAAGTAGATGTGTACCAGGGCTGAAGCCTGCGATGGTGAACGGAAACTACTACTATGATCGATTCTTAATTTTATCAGGATACAGCAATTCCGTTCGAATCAATGCCTACCAAGGATTTTAATATAATCATCATCATCATTATCATCATCATCATCATCATCATCATCATTTAAATAATGTAAGAGTCAATCTTGTTTGGTTTTAAGTAGCTTTAAAAGTACATTGTCCTTGTAATTTGCTAGTAAAGTCAGCAAAGGCGAGCATTTTCGACAACAGTATGACTTACGATATATAACATGCTCTTGTCAAATGTGCATGAAACCAAAGTGATACAATAACGAACAAGGATATGTCTGTCATCAGCAATCATAGTCAAATGCTCATATATGCTTTGGCGGTGTGCCTGTTTTGCTCAGTCAAACGCCCCTAAAAGTAAAACATTGTAAGGTATGGTTTACAAATTCAATTAACTAATACAATTGGCGAAAAAGGAGAATATATATATATATATATATATATATATATATATATATATATATATATATATATATATATATATATATAATATATATATATATATATATATCAACATAAGATTACTTCAAGTACAAAGTAATAATTTTTGTTATTTAAGTTTCATGCATCCAGCAATCTTCAGACAGAAGTGAAAGGATTCTTAGGTTCACACTAAATTATATGTTTTGGACGTACCATTCAATTTTCTAGATGGTGTAAAAATTTGATAAATTGTATTTGTTTCGGTGGCGATATTTTTGAAACCAATTCAGCGTAGATTTGTCAGCATTGATAATAAGCAGATTTTATGATGTACAAAGTTTACATCGCTTGCTTATGTTAGATTAGCTCGATACTTTGTCGATGAGAAATAAATAAATAAATAAATAAATAAATAAATAAATAAATATATATATATATTATATATATATATAAATATATATATATAATATATATATATATATATATATATATATATATATATATATATATATTATATTTCAAACATAAACGAACATCAACGGTCACGTTCTTTTCAAGTAAGAGTCAATTTTGTGAGATACTGTATGATATCTCTGACTTTTGAACTAAGAAAACAAGGTAGTTGTCACAATGACTGAAATAATTAAATGAACTGACAGTCAAAAAATACTTAAGTTATGCGGAGCCCCGTGCCCTAATGACGTCCTTCCATCATGTGACATATTTGTTCACAAAATTGAATGATAAATAGCAATTTTCTCTCTAAAATTGAAATGTATGATAAATCTAGACGTTTATACGATACACTGAAAGTTAATTTATGATAGACCTGTGATAGACTTCCAAACACTGGCGATGCTCTGTGTTACAACATGTGTTTATACTTTAAGTAACGTATTTTCACTAAGTTGTTGTAAAAATAAAACTTGAAGAGAAAATAGTAACTGGCGTAACTGTCACCCCTACAATTTGAAAAAAAATCCCCTCCCACTATTTCCCATCCGCCTCTCCACTCCGGGTACTGCTTTCCCTCTTCCTACAAAATATTTTTATTGCCTTTCCTCTCAGCAAAAGTGCCCCCTTTGTCACATGCTTATCGCTTACCAAACTCACCGCCCTCCAATTATGTCATCCAATGTTGTCAACTGAATAATGCCACTTTGACCCACTAATTGACCGCATATGAACTGAATGTGCTCACTTGGTTTACAGCAGGTTTATTACATAATAGTAAGCTTCACCAAGCAATCGGATATCAGATCAACATCTGTATCACGTTTTATTAAATTTAATACTGAAATTTCGGAGTAATATCACAAAGGCCATTTAAAGATTTTTTTGTTTGCCGTCGTCCTTGGATTTTTGAAAACTTACCAACCAGCCAGGGCAAAAAACAAAAAAGGCAAAAACCCCCAAGTTTATTAACATACACTTGCTTTTTATTTAGTTTCCTTTGGAAAAATAATATTTTAAATTGTAATAGCGTTAATATTGTGCTTCTTTTCTTAATTTCCTCTGAAAACCTACCAGCACGCGGACGGCAAACAACGAATTTCATTTCAAGCGCCTAATTACAAAGTTCATCAAATATCCAAATAAACCCTTAATTAACTTGACACTTCTCAGTGCTTCACGCGATAACTACACATTTATGAGATCAATATCTGTAGCAAGTTTCACCAAATTTTGTGCCATAATTTCAGAGTCATATCACTAATTACCAAGTTCATTAAATATGCAAATGAACACTTAATTAATTTTACAGTACTCATTGCTTCACAACACAGTCAGATACCTGTCGGATCAGTATAAGCAGCAGATTTCATCAAATTTGGTGAAATCATTTCGGAGTTTATGACTAATTACAAATCTTCATTAAATATGAAAATGAGCCATTTATTAATTTGACACTGCCCAGTGCTTCATAGTACAATTAGATATTAGCAGATCAATATCTGTTGGAGATTTTCTCCAAATTTGATGCCATAATTTCAGAGTCTAATATCACTAATTCATTACGATATGATCCCTCAATTAACTTCACACTACTGAATGCTTCACAACATAGTCAGATGTCTGTCGGATCAGTATTTGCAGCAAAATTCATCAAATTTGGTGCAGTTATTTCGGAGTAATATTATTTATTACAAAAATTCATTAAATATGCAAATGAGGTATTTATTAACTTGACACTGCCCAATTTTCTCAGTACAAATAGGTACATATCAAATCAATATTTGTTGCAGATATCATTAAAATGTGATGTAGGAATTTCAGAGTTATATCACTAATTACGAAAGTCATTAAATATGTAAATGAGCAGATGATTGACATGCCACTCAAAGTATCATCATAATCTGCTGAGATTGTCATCTGTGAAAAGTTTCATGAAGTTTTGTGTAGTATATTTTGATAATTGTGGACTCTGTCATTACTGTCTCTAGAGAAAAACCATTATATGAAAAAATGACATTTCATATCTTCATTAATATGCAAGCCAAACCGACCAAAATCTAACAAGTCCTTGCAATTAGCATATGGTACCTGTCTACTAAATCTTACTTGAATCCGTGGAAGCATTTTTGAATTATCGTGTGTAACGTTATGGACAAAAACTGAACTTCATCACGTAGACCTGTTCACCCCTGCCGATAAATAGTATCAGCTTGCGCAGGCTTTTTCCGTTGTTGTTGAGGCACATGTTTTCGAGCCTTGAATCAATCCACGTCCTCTCGGACAAGTTGTTGTTATAAATAACTTGTCTTTCGTCATTTATTTGACGTCATTTGAGGCATGACGTTACTTGGTGTCAGGAGTAGCGACCGATGCTAAAATGGAAGCATTTTGAGTGGTCCTGAACATGGCAATCGAGCTCAAAGACAGCTGTCCAGGCGACGTGAGTACAGAGAACGGTAAAGAAACTTTCTCATTTGCATATAGTTAAGACGGTGCAGTTCTCCCGCCGTAGACAATGTCACAAGAACAAGCAACAGTTTCCGTCCAGTCGTCCACTTTTGTGTCCAATGTTCCATTGCCACCCAAACTAGACTTAAAGGGTGATATATCGAAAAACTGGAAGAAATGGAAACAGATTTGGGACGCGTATGAGACTGTGACAAAACTGGATGAGAAAGACCACAACAGTAGAGTAGCTTCTTTCATCACGTGTATTGGAGTCGATGCCCTTGACACACATATCAGCCTACCTTATCAAAATGAAGGTGAGAAGGGACGTATCGACAAAATTTTAGAACTTTGGACAATCTACTGTGTTGGGAAAACCAACGTTAT
The DNA here is from genome assembly GCF_041260155.1 of Ptychodera flava. Taxonomy (NCBI): domain Eukaryota; kingdom Metazoa; phylum Hemichordata; class Enteropneusta; family Ptychoderidae; genus Ptychodera; species Ptychodera flava. Next base: position 30,362,277 of record NC_091942.1, on the reverse strand, counting down.
CTATTAGAGATATGTGTTCAATAATCGAGCACAAGAGCCAGAGGAATCCATAGAGGCGTATGCCTCAGTTCTGCGTGGCCTGGCGACAACGTGTAACTACGGCACACTAAACGATGAACTGATAGGATTGTCTGTGGTCTATGAGAAAATAGCGTAGAAGAAAATTGCTCCAGGAAGCAGATCTAACACTCACTAAATGCTTGGATATATGCAAAGCTGCTGAAAGCACAATCGTACAAATAAAGGCCATTGCTGGTGAACCTACTGAGCAAGCACAAGTAAATGCAGTAACCAGAAAGACGAGCAGAGAAAGTCAGCCCAATAATGAGCAAAATGTGGTGATTGAGTGTAAATTCTGTGGCCGTCGCCATGACAGAAAGAAAGAAAAGTGTCCAGCATATGGTAAAACTTGTGCAGCATGTAGCAAACGACGAAATCATTTTGCCAGGAAATGTGATAGAAAGGGCAAAGAAGATGGAAAGAGAAAGAAGAAAGTATATGTCTTGGATCAAACATATGACACTGAAGGATCCGCGGATGATGACGGAGTCTTGTCAGTTTTGTTTGGTGACAATATTAAGAGTTTTCAAGTGAACGCCATTAATAAGTCATGATACTCAAATAGGATGATGGCAACAATGGAAATAGCAAACAAACCAGTCCGGATGCAGATAGACTGTGGTATATACACAATGTGCTGCTAAATACAACATGTACCGAAGGGGACGGTTATCGAGAATTACAGTGGTAACCTTAAGATGTATAGCAAGTCAAGAATGCCGATACTTGGGATTACGAATCTGCCAGTGTGTAACCCAAAGACTAATAAGACATACAAAGTGGATTTTGTTGTGGTTAGGGGCAAGTATACACCACTGTTGGGTTCAGTCACAGCTCAAGTGATGAAATTGATAACTGTAGAACGAAACAATATGCAAGTGAACAATATGGACATTCAGCGTCCACTGTCAGATGTAGAGTTGGGTGAGAGACTAACCAAAGAGAAAATACTGTCAACATATGGTGATCTATTCGAGGGATTAGGCTGCATGGAAGGCAAGCTGCACTTGGAGGTAGATGAGTCAGTTGTTCCAGCCATAATGCCGCCGCGTCGAGTACCTGTTGCATTGAAACAAAAACTCAGAGATGAGTTGGATCGACTAGAGAAACGTGGCACTATAACAAAAGGTAGATGAGCCTACCAAATGGGTATCAAGCCTTGTGATTGTGAAGAAATCTACGGGAGCCATTCGTGTATGTATTGACCCAGAACATTTGAATAGAGCACCGAAGAAAAGTCATCATCCCCTTCCTGTCATTGAAGATGTTTTACCAGAGCTCACTAATGCTAAGGTCTTCAGTAAAGCAGACCTTAAAGAGGGTTTCCTGCAGATAGAGCTTGATGAAGAGTCAAGCCTACTGACTACATTTCAGACCCCATGGGGTCGATATCGATGGTTGAGAATGCCATTCGGTGTCTCACCTGCACCTGAGTATTTCCAGCAGAAATTTGGCCAGAACTTAGAAGGCGTGCCATGTGTATATCAGATTACAGTTGGTGTTCTGATACGAGGTCAGGGTGACACCATATAGGAAGCCAACAGAGATCAGGACAGAAACATGATAGGCCTGTTAGAACAATGCAGACAGAGAAATATCAGACTAAACAAAGATAAACTAGAGTTGAGACTCACTGAGATGCCATTCTATGGACATCTCTTAACCGATGAAGGCCTGAAGCCATATCCGAAGAAAGTGGAAGCAGTACAAAAAATGGAGAAGCCATCAGATACAGCTGGAGTACAGCGAGTGGTTGGAATAGTGAAATAACTATCAAAGTTCCTGCGTGATGTGTCAGATATGTGCGAGCCACTGCGAAGACTCACTCACAAAGGTGTTGAATGGCAATGGTCTCGGGAACAAGATGAAGCCTTTGAGAAAATCAAACAAGCAGTGACTGCTGCCCCAGTATTGAGATACTTTGATCCTGGACTACCGACAGAAGGGCAGGGTGGTGCATCCTCCAAAGGCTTCGGATTTGTACTCATGCAGTAAGGTCAGCCAGTCACCTGTACCAGTAGAGCACTTACAGCTGCTGGGCAGAAATACTCACAGATAGAGAAGGAGCTTCTTTCTCAAGTTTTCGGTATGGAACACAACGACCAGTATGTTTATGGCCGCAGAGTAACATTACGGACAGACCATAAACCATTAGCTTCGATGCATAGGAAGCCATTAGGCTGCGTTCACAAAAAAAACGGTTAGGGGGGGGCTGGAGGAATTCAGGGGGGATTCGAAAATTTTGGGGGTAGTGGAGGGGGGGGGACTTGAAAATTTTGCTCTACCTGTAGGGGGGACTTTAATTTTTGAGTCCCTTTTGAGTTTCACATTTTCCAATTCCAAGTTTTTGTAGATATGAATACCATTTTTTATGTCATCAAAATGTTGTAATGTTAGTAATAATTGAACAAAATCTAGAACCATTTTGTCCCATTTCATGACTTTTATCTCGAAAAAAATCTAAACGTGTGATTTGTCGTAAAAAACAAACTTGAGCCTCGTAATAGGGCAGAAACTGCAACTGTCAATGATTTCTGCAATATTTTTATGCAATATAACAACTACAGTTTTTTGCTATCTCCCTACAGCATGCTCAAACACACAATATTTAGTTTGTCGACAAAGCCTGTGTATATAAATATAAATATGTATTTGGTGATAATTTAATTGAAGTCCAGACAGACAGTCAGTTGTCAGTGATACAAATGCATGGTACACATACATAGGCTGTGATAGCAAGCTGAATACTGGACAATTCAACATGCTGTAGGGAGTAGAACAAGAACGCAGTTGTAAAACGGAACAAAAATATTGCCAAAATTATCAAAGTTAATACAGCTACTGCCTACGGGTAGTGTCACTATCAGATACTACCCTGCTACTGCAGTGTCACTGTCACTGCATACCTGAACAGTGACAAAGACAGCTCTGACTCTGATGTACATTGTAGTTGAAGAAGAGTTTTGGTCAAATGACACTCATGACAGTGAAACTCACTTGTACACAAGATCAGGCCAGAGAGCAACACATGGAAGAAAACATAGAAATGTTTTATATACACTCGCTATCGCTCGTGCATATATGTCGTGAACTGGTCAAAATCTTGTGGTATACCATTGCTAGGTGTGCTTTATTTTCACATGGGAAATTTTTGTAAATCTTGATGGTTTTCTAGGGTTTGTTGATAATATCATGAAAATACCAGACTCTGCCTCGACCATTAACATTTATCTATAGGCTTGGGCAAGACTGAAAGCCAAAATACGCATGCTCGCCAAGCCTTGTTAATTCTTGACTTTCCGCTTGCCCTTGGCCATAAATGAATAATAATGGTCAGGGCATCACCCATTATTTCTAAATATTAATTACATTAATCATTAATTAATATGGTTAAAATAAGTGTGATAAGGGCATTTATGTACAAGAAAATAAATTTTGAAATTTCCTCAAATGCACTCCATGTATACAAGGCTGCCAATAGAACAAGGAACAATTTTTTCCAATACAAAACTGACTACATTTTTGCACTCTGTAGACTTGCTCCAAGTCTGTGGGCATATAAATATCAAAAATTAATAAATTGAAGGAATAAACTTCTGCAGACTGCAAGGCTAGGTGGTGGGCTGGTGCTCAGAGAGTGGGGTGAATGCTTTTCCCCACAGACTTGTAAACCTTGCAGGGTTTCAGTAGCGATAAATAATTCATATGACGTCAGGTAATAAATATGCATGACATATAATCTCAATCTTAATCAAGCATAATTTTCCAACTTATTTAAAGTGGGAATATTGAGGAATGGTTTGTATAAACATGTTTTCAGAATTTTTAAAACAGTCTGTGAATCTGTCTAAACATGGAAGATATTTTTGCCTTCCCTGGGGAATCACAGCGGTTCAATTACAATGTATCATTATGAATCATGAGAATCTCCAGTCCTGTGTTGCATCAGTAAATTTCAAAATTGAAATAGCAGCTTGTCACCTTCCCTTATTTTTGCAAACACGGCCTCCAGATCCAACCACAGCACTGCAAAAAATTGCATACAAGCTCTGCGTATGTGTGAATAGGTTGTCAAACTTTGAGGCGTCACCGTTCTCCCAAGGCTATGATGATAATGATAACTATGAGTTAATTTCGAGCCTGGGGTGTGTTACCGGCGTTATACGGCCGTAAAAGGCCGGCAACACATACAGCGCCCTGCCACGCAGAGCTATAGATATAGCCATGCTGTGATTAACGTCTGCGTGCAGAACTTTCATTTCTCGGCGGTTCAGCAATAAAGTGGTCTTCCCTGCAGGCGTCTACTGACAATATAGTATACGTTTGTACGTTTCGTGTGACTGTATGTTGTAACAACACATGATGATTGACAAAACACCGAAACCAGTGCGATCTCACTGCAATATCAATACAGCAACTCTGCGTGGCATGCTGTACGTGTTGAGGCTGACCAGCTGCAGTATCAGTACAGCAGCTTGCGCTTGAGGTTTTGCCTGGGTATTTGGGTCGGACGGCAAAACCTCGAGCCACTGTGCAGTTTTACACACACTGCTACAGCAGTGCCACGCATAGCTGCAGTACAGTAGCTCGAGGTTTTGCCTGGGTATCTGGGTTGGACGACAAAACCAGATTTGCCGTCCGACCCAAATACCCAGGCAAAACCTCGAACTTACTGTACTGCAGCTATGCCAGGCAGAGAGCTATATTAAGCGGCAGCATACTGTTACTTACGTGGAAGAAAGGACTTCGCCAGTCGAGGAAAATACGTGATCATCAGCTGCTACCCTACAATGGTGAGACTTGCAGTACGATGTAACAAAACGCAACTCATACGCGATCGACCGCGGGGCCGCATAATGAAGTGACTTCGGCGAGTTCCGCCTGGGCATTCCTCGTACAGTCTTCGGGTCACGGGGGTCACCGAGCGTTTGTGACAGTAGGTCCGCTTTACACAGGCATATCCTTCCATGACAAACAATCAAGTACGCCACTCTTGGCTTTATTTTGACAATACATCAAAGAAACTGAATGTACAAATTTTACAGAATGCTTTATAAAATATAAACCAACACTCCTAACACATTAAGTTTTCAAGTATAGTGTTAATTTAGCGTCGCTACACTTCGCTACACTTGTTCTCATTTGCATAGAACTTTACACCTCCGCACTTGCACTAGATGTGAATTTCAACGAAATGTTGATTCACTATACATGGTGGTGTATTTTTACAATGTAAAAGTAACAATATTTACGCATTTACAGGCGTTTGATAATTGATATACACTTTGCCACCTGTCCCATATGTTTTTGTCTCTTTTCTTTCATCAGTTGGAACGGTTCAAGGTGTTTAATGTAGGATATCACTGCATCTTGTTTGCTTGTGAAACTTGTGGATAATTTGTATCTATTTAAAAGAATCGGTGTATTTCACCGATTTCGTGTCGTATTTCGTGTCGCGTTTACAGACTGGTGAATGGAGGGACCTGTGTTATTCATACAAATATACTTCAACACATAGAAATATTACTGGATAATTTAAATCGTGGACCAATGGAGTACATAAACTGAAACTGTAACGTTGTTTCTGCGCATCCACGCATGCCTAGCAGAGTATATTGTGAGCTCTCTATCACTAACATTGCCTACAGGATTTTAATGTCCGCACTATCGTGTGGAGCAACAAGCGTATAACAGACATAAGTGAATCAGTCGGGAAGAGAATCGATATGGCTTTCTATTCGTTAACCCTGGTGTAGACGAAATGAAACGAACACAATGTGTCATCTCCGCTTCGATATTATCTAAGCAGCATTCCGAGCTTCATCATATCTCTGTCCATATTCTACTCAATACAATATAACATTTTAAGAGAATGTTTTTAATTTGGACAGAATCTTCCACCAACAGTGTAAGGAAGCGGTGTTTTGATTTATCAATGGGTCTTCAAATTGTAGACAGGAGAAACAGACACAGGCACAAAGGCCCACATCCATTGCCACCACAAACATATTGTCGTGGAATTTGGCATGGTATAAATGGAATGAGATAGTCACAAAGGACAATTTCTGTCTATTGATTGAAGAACAAAACTTCCTCAGTGTACAAAATTCTAGCATAAAAAGATCTCTCAATGAAGCATTTCAGTTACAATATCCCGAGTAATTGATTACTTAAAACAATTTTGAGATTTCGTCTTAGGTGGAATAGCATGACAAGGTTGCAGTCATAGGTCCATATGAGTCAAATCTAGACAAACAGATAGGCGAATAAACACAGGAAAATATTTGCTTTTTTTCTGTGAAAATTTTCTGTGAAATTTATCAGGGAAAGACTGATAGACAGACAAATCTGACAATTTACAGTCAAAATCTTTGCATTGATCGTACAAAAGTTTAACTAATGGATGCAAGTGACATATCAACTAACTGTAAAACACACTATTCGACAGAAAGTTACATTGGTCCAGAATAATTCGTCAGCGTAAGTGTACCGACTCATTACGACTACATCAATAAACATAATTATGTGCAAAATTCTAATTCAGCAAAAATCAAGCCAGAAACTAAAATACATGACCAATTCCAAATATTATGAGAAATTGGCTTGACATGATAAATGTTATCTGAAAGTGTTGTAATCCCTTGCGATCCTGTACCGCCCGTTCAGTATCTCCGTCGACATCCTCTTCTATATTGATCGACATATGCTGAATGCATGCATATTAAGGTCTGATGAAAAACTCGCAATCCAATACTGTACGATTCTGCGGAAAGCGAAAAAACAGTCATTTGATCAAACATTTGACAAATAATAATGACAGTGACGATTACAACAGAGGCAACAATCATGAAATGTAAGACAAGGACAACGACAATTAGGCAACAATCATGAAATGTAAGACAAGGACAACGACAATTAATGACAACAACGATACCATAATCATCACCAACACCACGAAAGCCAAACGATAACAAGGACGAAAACACTAGCTACACACAGCAACAGGAGCAGCAGCAGCGACAACAACAACAACAACAACAACAACAACAACAAAAGCAACAACAAAAACAACAACAACAACGTTTTTAGAAAAATTGAATGTAAACTTGGTAACAATGTGTAAAGTAATTAAAATCTCTTGACAGAGCGAATTTGTAAGATTAATTTTCCATGGAAGTTAATATTTCAAATTAATCGAGATAAATGTAGACTTACATTTAATTTATTGGAGAATTCATCCGGGCATGCCAGTCTTATCCTCTCTGGAGTGGCAGGACTGTCCAGTCTAAATTGGCCATCAAGTCCAGCATCGGCTCTGGCTGATGATACGGCATCTTTTATGGCAAGATGAGCCGCAAATGCTAAGTGAAGTGGAGGTTCTCCAACACCCTTTTTTCGATAAAAGAGAAGCACAAAACAAAACACAGACTGAGCGTGACCACATTGCTGCTGCATATTAAATAAACCTGTCAGCATTTCATAGCTACACTATTGGTGACAGTACACTCGGTCTGGTCTTTACACTTATAACGTCGAGATGCTGCGGCATTTGAATTTTCGTTTTCGTAGCTGTACACACATACAATTTAGATAGTTTAAATTATAAGGGCTTACATCATCGAAGCTCATTTCCTGAACACAGATAGATAGATAGATAGATAGATAGATAGATAGATAGATAGATAGATTGTCCTGGAATTGAAGAACAAACTATTTATGTTTGTGATCTAGTTTAAGTTTTATTAACTCAAAATATGGCAGTTCATGTCATATTCAATTCATCGACGAATTTGCTACGTCAAAGTATTATGTTTAGTCCAATCTATTACAACGATTTTGCCAAAAATTAATGTTTTGTTTAAATTTGTCCCTCACTTTTGATGAATACAATCCAACTTTGTTTGGTGCCCCCTTCAACAGAGTGACATTGAACTGGCTAGGGATGTCACCAATCTGTGGTATTCTGTACATCCCGGGACCTTTAGTCAGTAGCTTCCCTTCCTTAGAGTATCGAAGTTCTTCTAAAGTGTACAACCCATAACCTTGCATAAATCCACCTTCAATCTACAAACAAAACAGTGGTAATTTGTTATTCAGATACAATATACTCTACTGATGAATGTGCAAGCGGTGATGAATGTCCACGTGGTGAAAACAACACAGGAACTGACAGAGGGCTTATGTTTTTCGAAATGATGCTGCGCGAAAAATAGTGACCCTTCAAAAGTGTTGGGAAGAAAAGAGTGTCCTTCCGCATTTTCATGTGCAAAAAAACAGTGAGCTTCCTAAGCTTCATAGTCCATATCAATAATATAACTTCTCATTTGACCTTTGAACTTCAATACTACTTAAACTTTACACATAATCACTTTTTTGCAAGGTTTCAAGTTATTCGATGACAAAATATTACATTTCACAATAAATTCTGTCAACAGATTGCAGTACAATTGGCTAATAAAATCAACAGGGACAGTAGCTGTGTTGTACTTTGGCTCCTAAGTTTACAGAGAGCACTATTATTGTTTGTCAAAAAACGTATTACAGCTTAAGTCACTATTGAACAACATTTACCAATAAATACACAGCATAGTAAGTTTTGTCACGGAAAATGTTTAATAGTTCATCCCTAGACTACCGTGAGAGAATTGAATGAAATTCCAATACCATCTTTGTTGTTCACATCTTCACTTTCAAACATCCTATTTTGATCAAGTTAATTTGTATTCATTGTCAAACACATATAAAAGCGCAGATTTAATTTGTTCAGTATTGTAAAAACTATTCATAGTTTTCTCATACAATTCCATGTATAGTGAATCAACATTTGAGGTCACATTCCAAAATCAAATTTCTTGTGCACGTATGTACTTGCATCCACGCTATTCTAATGAAGTACATTTATATCAATTATCAAAAGTCTATAAATGTAAAGATATTGCTAGTATCTAGGTTGGAAAAATGTTTATAGGTTAGCCATAGACTCCCATGTATAGTGGATGAACATTTTCGGTGAAATCCCAAAATCAAATTTCTTGCACATACACGCACTTTTAACCATCCTATTCTAAAGGAGTGTGTAGTAATAGCGTACCTGACCAATGTCTAGTGCTGGGTTCAAACTGTCTCCAACGTCCATGACTATATCTGTACGTTTCAGCTGGTGATCCCCTGTCAAGCAGTCCACTTCCACTTCACAACATGCTGCACCATAGCTAAAATAGTACTGTCCTTTGGACCCTTTAAGGTTATTCCAGTCAAAGCCAATAATGTCAGGATACCTGATATAACGAGTGGAGAGACTATTTTCAAAAATGCCCACGCAAGATTACGAAGTCATGCTTTCTTTCCATAAAAATTTGACTTTTGGTGATTGACTGTGATATTGCCAGGGAACAAAATCCTAAAATGCACCTACTTGAAAAATCCAGATGCCGATAGGCTTATTCTTCTCATGAATGCAGTTCCAACCTTAAAGATTAAAATAGATGTTGAGTTATGCAAAGCTATGTGTCTAAACTTCGCTTTTTTGATTTACAAAAATGCGCTTGCACTGGGAATTTTGAAGAACAGAACAATTGAACGTAGACTTTCTAGAGGTAGTGTAGAATCTTTCTTGAAAACTTATAACGGATGCTGTTTGCTCATGATTTGTCTTTTTTACGGATTTGGAACACTGCTGTTCTTGTTTTTCCAAACCTTAAAAAAGCTGAGTGTATACTGATCAGCCAATGCAACTTTTAAAAGTATCAGGTTTGCTGATCAGAAGAAAGACTGAAATTCGTCTCAGTATGTTATCTAATAGTGGCTGGTTCTACTCAGAAGTCATTAGCCTTATCGAGAAGACACGTCTACCACATAGTTGTAGGCTGATCTCCCTACTTTGTAATATTGACTATTTAAACTAGTTATTCTAGCAATAACAGGGAATATTGTTACATGAATATGAAGAACGGAAAAGAAATCACCTGCCTTGCCATAAAGCCCTGTGTTAAGAGTTTTCTGTCTTAGTTAGATAACTTAATCAAGGTGTGAAGATAAGTCTATATCATTATCGTTCCTTTCATATCTGATTCTTCTGAATGTATACGACTATGAATAGTTTTTTAAAATGTTGACATTATTTTAAGACTTAAAAATAATCAATTCGTCTCTGTGTATACCTAAAACTCCTTTGCAATATTCTTTAATCCTCAGCTTTATACGAATATTTAAGTTAGGGGGAAAATGTAAAAAATTCATAACGGCAAAAAGAAAAAATATGTTGTTGATGAAGAAGATATGAATCGAATCGAGATGAGTCGATAATGCGTCAACTTGACAATTTCCTTCTCATTGTATTTTTTTGTGATCTACGTTGTTACTGATTTTCTGTGTTGCGTATACCCTGGACTTCTGTTCTTGTGAGGGACGGCTTGTTTCACTAGTTATAATCACGAAGACTCTACTTCACTTATATTAAGGTGACAAATTTCATAAATGTACGTTAAAAGCAGTTTATAAATGTGCTGACTTAGCCTACATATATAGCGGAAATTGAAATAGTTTCATTGCGCCTTACCCAGTCTTCCCATGATCCTTTGGGATTCTCATATATAATTGGTTCCATTCGCTCCATGAGAATTTCACATGCAATCTGTTACAAAACAAACAATAGGGGAAACATGTTTAAGCCCAGGATGTAAAGAAATGCGTTGAATTTACTAGGATATTTCTCATTTATATGGTTTGAAAACTCACACGTCCTATTTACCAAAACGTTCGGGATCACATGACAGCTGTATACAGTCAGAGGTAATTTTAAAGTATATTTTGTAATGATCGCATATTTCTAACATTTCGTTAGACTAGTACTTTTCAGTAAGTCTTACCCTCACTGCATTTCCATACAAATCAGTTCCTGATGATGCTGCCGTTGGGGTACTATTTGGTACCTTATCAGAGCTTGTCTCGTTGATATGGATCCGTTCTGCAGGAATGCGAAAGACACGACTGGCAATTTGTACAGTTTTAGTGTACAAACCTTGACCCATTTCTATGCCACCGTGAGAGATCAACACAGAGCCGTCTAAGTAAATGTGAACCAGGGCTGCAGCCTGCAATGGTGAGAAATAACTACTACGATGAGAAGAGTCATTGCTTACTGTATCTTAATTTTTTGGCCTAGCCCAATTCTACTGTACACCGGTATACTGTACCTAAATGTATCTGTGTGCGAAGGATGTCATGAGGAAATACACGTTTGTTGCTACGTAAAAATGTTGATTGAATCTTGACCGATTGCAAATAAACTTCAACTTTTTCTCACATTTATACATTCAGATAATCCAATTAACAAGTGCCTGTCATAGACATCTTGATACATAATTGAAAACCACACATAGAAACACTTATTTTATATAAATGGTAGTAAAGCATAAATGCAGCAGTCTCTTGGCAACAGAAGGCACAATGAATCGACGTGAACATTTGTTTCAAGGCAAACATGTAAATCTAAATGATTATTTTGCTGCTTACTTTGATGAACGGTTGTGTAGTTAGTTAACAAGACTATGGACGAAAAGTATGTAGCAGAGCACAATTAGTTGCGTAATAATTTATTGAGGTCCATGTATAGAAAACAGCATTATACAATATGTTCTTTGTTATGTTGTAAATACGACAGAAACATATCAAGTAGAACAAAGCTTTTAAATAAGGATCAAACGTTATATGGATTCGAAGAACTTTTTTAATTAATATTTTTCAATGTTACCTACTGAATCTTCCTCGCTGTTTTTACTTTATACTCCGGATGCTTTAATTACAAGCCTTGAAAGACATATACACAATTGTAGGAGGAAACGAAGGATTTAAAATTAGATTTTCGAGAAAACAAACATGCATGAATAATTTACGCAATGCGTTCACTGAGCGTTTATGGTTCACACAAACTACTCTCGTCATAATTTATCCACGGCTGTTCAAAGACATTGCTTTGACAGATGTGGTCTCCGAAGTTCTAAGTATGACAGAATGGAGTGGTTGTTTCATCCATTTTCTTCAGGAACTACAGCTTGCTCAGATGCCTGATTTCTCAAAGGATGCTTGCAGTCTTTCAGCCATTGCTTTTAAGTTCGTTTAAGTAGGTGTAATCATGGAGGTAATTACCTCCACGGTGTAGTTGGTCTATATTGTTCTTGTCCCCAGATTCCCCTTGACATTCAGCAAGGAAGAGAAGCCTCATGGGTCAGGCTACAGTCTACTTGTCAGGAAACACCTATTTAGGGCTCGTATCCCTCCAAATTGCAACGCCGTACACATCACGAGATAAGTTTTCGATGGTCAGTACAACCTTACCAACTTTAGGTTTGTCGTAACCTTGATTTGTTGGACTTCTAAGACAAGGTTCAGTTCGTTCTCGCGAGGTTATGAGAAGTCACGTATCCAGAGCTTTCAAAATCCGAATATGCCATCTTTGACTCCTTAGCTTTGTCTCTACTGTCAATTTCAGATGTAAAAATTCTTTAAGCATACTATATTGAAATGAAATGGTAAGAGATAATGAAAAGGGCTGACACCGTCATCGAGGTTAAACAGTGGTTCTGAGGTCACAATTGCTTCTATTTCCGTTGAAAATTTGCCGTTCATTTTATGTAAAGAGGACCTTCCAGATTACAGGTTCTGATGGCGTTTAATATGGACCTCCACTCTCCTGAGCTAGTGCAAAAATAAAGTGCCACGGGAAGCTTTGATTGGCCGTGTGGTTTCTGATGTCAGTATCCAAATGACTTTCTTAAAGGCTTTTTCGATTATCATTTTTGCCAAGTTTAAGCATAGACAGTAGAGGGGAGAAGATCCTCTTCCCCCCTCTACTGTCTATGGTTTAAGTGTTCAGCAGTGTCAGAAGTGATCAATCATCTAAGTAATGGAGAAAATAATAAGTTGGTATGAATTTCTGACTGATCCACTTGTTTAATTCTAAAAGCAAGCGTTTGTGAAAAATCATATCAAAACTTCTATTGTAATTGATGTTTCATTGATGTATAATGGACCCAGACGGCCCAGGCAAGTATACGTGACGGGTGATCAGTCTCCCTCTCGGTACTGATATGAAAGGCATGTTGAATGAACCACCATGTCTACAGCAAGTTCTACACTTGTACAGGTCATTTCCAACCACTGAATTTTCCTAAGGGAGCCAGTATACTGAATTCTTCCAGTCTGGAAGAATTTTAGCCAATGTCTTAGAAGTTCCAAAGTGTAGAATTTTCTGATGATACTCATCGCTCACTTCATCAGTAATACGATCTTTCTCAGGAAGCATTTTCTGAAATCGACCTTTGTCTGTGTTTCTGCGTTAACATGTCTTTCTATGTCAGTGACGTAAACCATTTCATAATTTTTCACTTTCTGTGAGTCTAGTCAGATTTTTGTGAACATATATTACCTGATTGAGAAAAGGTACTTCAAATCCGATACACCTCTTCAGTGGTACAACAGCTAGGCCTTTCTTCTTCCATCGGCTTTTGCTATGGAAGAGCGAATAACGGACAATCCTCAGAGCTTTTGCTACTATCCTCTATAGTTTCTGTGTCCCAAAAACCACTCTCATGAAATTGTTAATTGTTACACTGGCACAAATATGCCCATGCAAACAATCCAAATGGACAACATGAACTACTTCTTTTCAATGGCTATTCACTTTGCCATCCAATATCATACGTCATTGACCTGTAAAACATTAGATATTCGGTTCATTTTGGTAAAATAACACATGCCTAACTGCTATAGGTGTTTTGAGTCAAACACCGTCATCTGCAGCCATGATTTTTCCACAATACAGTCTAAAGTGCACTCTGTGCAGCTATCCTGCTGTTGAATAAGCCTAGTTGATGCCAGTAGAAGTTATGGAGATAATGACTTAAATGATAAGGGGGGGGTGGGGGGTGGGGGGGAACAAGTGACTTAACAGATAAGAAGACTATTTTTTATACATGACATTACCTCTTTTCCATTTTACCTACTTGTTGAAGTTGTCAATATAAAGTCGTCGTTGGTAGTAGTCACTTCTCTGAAGACACTCATCCCAGCATCTTCGCAAATTTTGAATATCTAGCAGCTCTTGGTTTACATTGTCGACATCCCCTTCTTTGTAAAGATTAATTTCTCTTATCTGTTGCATGAATTTAAAAAGGTATCTTACCTCCATCGTCGGGTAACTGTCTAAAGTGTCTGTGGCTCTAATTTTTGACGATTATTTTTCAACAGTCAAATATTGTAGAATCATCACATCAGATCTTATGAATCTTGTCAGAAATATTGATTATAGACGAAATGCGAAAAATTTCAAAGTCATTAAGAAGTTGCAAGGATCGACATTGCAGTTTTGAATGTTTCAAAATCGTTCACGACTAAGGATCCACACACACGGTTGACAGGCATTGCCGCAAGTTGATTGAACCTATTACGGGAATTGATAATTCAGACGCATAAGAGATTTAATAGTGTCGGGTCAAATTATTGGTAATTTGCATATTTAATGAATGTTTACAATTAGAGAATATAACTGGGAATCTTTTGTTAAACTTGATGAGACCTGCTACGAACACTTATAAAAATGGTAGGAAAGAACTTTTACACAATACTGTCAAATAACTGCTTATTTGAAAGCCGTGACTAATTCGATGAAATTTGCTACGTATATTGTTGATATGATGATATAATAGTAGAGGAAGACATCTAGCAGATGTATCGCTTAAAAGACTTGGCCAAATATAAAACTTACAATAAATAATGTTCATACAATTTCAGACTGACAAGTTACCTATCAAATTAGCTTTTACCATCGAAGCTGTATATCAGAAAGTTCTCGACCAAATTGATGCGATTACTAAATAGGTCGATAATACAATATGACAATAGTAAAACAAGCTTAGCAAGTTAAATGTCAGGTAAATGCTAGCTTGCATATTGTGTGATACGTCAAAAGTGACTGCATAAGTTTCCTAGAAACTGTACAGATATTGCCCATAACAACATGTGAATCAAGTGAAAGACCTGTTATTTTTCATGTAAATAATTGGCAATGCGTCTTCAGCTTTATCACTATTCCTTAATGTTAGGGTATCATTGATCAAATACGATGTTTTGCAAGTGTTAATGATCATAACAAGACACAGGCTCATTGAAAGACAAGTTTCAGCTTTGTTGCAGCTGCTACGTCATGTGCTGAAATATTGGAGTAACCTTATCCAAGCAATATAATCCATGGAAAATTGCATTCCACACATTTCTCTACAAGCGCTGTAATTCTAAGTTGAATTAAGTTAACGGTTTTTGCAATGTCACTGGGAAAATTATGCAAATAGGGTTTGAGCCTAATTGATGTAATCTAATCAGGTCCTGTATTTTACAGAGAGATGTTCCTAATGTAAGTTCCCCTAACCAGCAAAGTTCTTGAAATACCTGTGACATAGGCTCACGTACATACATAACACACTTCTACACAGAAAAATATTGCAAGTGTCTGAGTGAACACAGGAGCTAAAATCTGTTCCTGAGGCTCTAACCCTCGAAGAGATGTAAATACATAATAAACCGGCCTGTTCCCAAAACAGGCGAGCCATTACAATGAAGGTTGTCAGTTTCTCACGGCAAACTCAAACAAATAACTTTTGCAGTGAGAAATAATCAAGTTATCCCATCTTTGAAAATCTCAACAGTCTAGAAACCTTCAGCATTACGTGGAATTATATGTCTCTAATATCTCTCTCATTATTTTGATCATGAAGTATATCATACTGAAGACACGATTCTATTTCCTATAGCATGTTTGATCAGGCAGGAGCCTGCAGAAATACCAGGAAGCCTAACAGATCATTTTATGTAAACAATTTTGAAGTTGCAGAAGCTACCTTTTCTGGCTTGATTCCGGACTTCCTTGCCATAGCATCCATTATCATTTCCATTACTGCCACAGATTTCGGTGTACCAACTCCTCTCATGGATCCGCAAGATGAAATGTTCGTTTTGCATATTCTGGCCTTGATATCATAAACTGGTACCTTGTAGGTATTGCATGAGTGTGCTACCATCTTGTCAGCAATCTGTAGGAAGTTTAAAATTGCATCATGATAACATATATGGCATTTCCATAGATTCAAACACAATGAATAAAATATTATAAATTTGTTACAAAAACACAAAAAGGATGCACGGGGACATTGGCGCAGTGTATTGCCAGATAAAGATGCGAAGCGGGTCCAGTGGCGATGCGCGTCGCCAACGTCCGCCAATTGCTATATTTGTAGATCCATTGAGATAGCTTGCTGGCAGAGCTGCCCACCAAAGAGAAAAGAGATCCATTTACTTGACAGCCAATGTCTCGTCCCGTATCTTTGTGATGTAGAAGCCCTGTCTTGTAATCAGGAAAATATGTGGCCCTCACATTAGTTAGGTTTATACACTTTGTGTCCATTCTATCAAGGTTGATGAAAGACATTGCGTTTTTCAGTTATTTTAACACCCTAACCTATAGCTGACAAGCTCATTAACATGAAATGTTTTGACCTTGATACTCGTACATTCATAGGAGATGATAGATGAGCCTCGTCCAGCAAAATGAAAAGGATCAAAAATATTAAAATTTTAAAGCTCCATGCGTTGTTGTTGCGACTATTTGGGCTTTGTAATATTCTGCGTAAGTAATATTTGATGAAGCGACAAAGTGCAATTAAGCACACAAGAAAAACGGATTTTACCCATGAAGAAGGACCCTCCGTACAACCCCCGTTCAGCAGTAGTTCCAACTGTAATGCCTTCAGTTTACCATCTACAGACCAGCCAACTTTGTACTTGGCAAGGACGGCGTGTCTCGTGCCAACAAACTGCATGTCTTCATCTCTTCCAAGACTGAGTCTGACTGGCTTTGCACATCTGCATAAAATGTCGCCAAAGGGAAGTAAAGATAGCCACTCAAGTTACGACAATACTTCGCATGAACAAAACTATATGCCTTATGCTGTTAAGGACATTCAGAAAGAGTTTTTTACTAAATGACAAAATTCAAGAATATACCAAGAAGATTGAATACACGAGATATAATGCCAACTGGTTGATCGATTCCTTTGTATAGCTATACGCAGCAAAAATGACAATTCATATACTTTCTTCTTATCAGTACATAATCGTTTATTTTACCGAATATACTTACTTTTTGGCAGCTACAGCACACATCCTTGCCATGTGTTTGGCAGGTTCAAGTTTGCCGCCAAACCCTCCTCCAAGTCTTCGGATTTTTGCCGTAATTTTATTAGCAGGCAAATTAAGTGTTTCAGCAACACTCATCTAGGAGGCAACAATGATGTTAATTATCACAAGACTGTGCTCTCCCTGGCCTTTCGAAATTGTTAGTAAATTTACGAATTTGGTTCAAAATAAATTAGTAAGCACAAATTATGTAATGCTGAGCCCGCCCATTTTCAACAAGCACTTCTGGTACTCAATAAATGATGTTATAAGGGTATAGAAATGATGAATGATTTCATTATAGACAAAGGAAAGTCAAAAATTCCTTTTTAGTTTGTTTTTGACAGTGAACACTCATATTTTGATACACATTTTCAAAAGATCCATTCAATAACGCAGTACATCATGGGTCATGAGTGCTTGTAACATTGAAATTTCTTCCTTGTTTCAATAAAGTGTGTCATTTTGGTCAACCGGCTCATGAATGTTATTCGATTAATCGATCTTTATTACACAACATAACATTTTCAAGTATATTGTGACAACTCCCTTTGTGTGTGTAGTCAGTGCTTGATGATTATATATATTAATATATGAAGTGGTCATTAATATTATCAGTGTTTGCACAAGTTTTAGATGCTAGAAAATCTCTCCCCTGTTTTTCATATTTGGAAAGCTCTGTTACTTTGAAAGTATGCATGTCATCCATAGGTGTTAGGTGGTGCCTCTTGGTAGCTGCAGTCATTATGCCATGTTCATCTCTAAAATTCTTTTAAAACAACCACTGATCAGAACATTTGGCAGTCTGTGGTTTCGCACAAATTTTGTCTCATTATAACAGCAAATTTAAGTACGCAAACTGAGACTGGTGATCCTGCTAATGTTTTCTTAGAGACAGTTATACTTTTAAAACGCCGCAGATGATCGTCATTTATTTTTTGTCTGGATAAACGTCTGGATAAACGTTTTCGTCTTGGGACTGTGCACAGCATTGTCTTTGGAAACTATCAGTATTCATAACATTTGCTGAGACAGTTTCTTGTAAAATATTTTGAAGGAAACCTATTAAAATTGGCAAGTTCACTGAAAAAAATTCAATCTGCAGATCGTCAAATGACAAATCTATGACAACTAAGATTTCCGGCTCGTTTCCACCTCCATGCACAGACAAACACTTTGCGGTACGGTACATCGTTCAAGCATGGGCGGCCCGGACTGCAGTTCGACTGTCTTTCCGGGTGACTGTCTTGATCTCCCGGCTTGATCTCTTCTCGGCGGTTTCATTGTTTCCAATTTTTTCATATCAGGTGCCGTTTTTTATGCCCAACTATCTTTCCCAGCTGAGGATACTATCTATCTGAAGCATTTGTAACTGCCCGCTTCCCTCGATCCGCTTCACCCGCGCCCATTCGGAAAGTTGACAGCATGTGAGTGTTTGGGTATCTCGAAACTACCGTAATGCATGACATACCAGTATGAGAGTACACGACCCGGGGATCTTGAAACCTTTTCGCGCATGCTCATGTTAGCACAGGTCAAAGTACAAAGCTATTACCATTGTCGATGCGCCGATGATAGGGGCAGAGTAGTTTTTGAAAGACGAGATATGACAGTATTTCCCCGGAATTCATAATCTTGACCGAAAATCAGGCTTCAAAAATAACAAAATTGTTCGTAAATGGCCGATCGGGCATGTATTTTTTTTCGTAAATTTTCATTTTTGTTCGTAATTTACGAACGTTACGAGCGACAGCGAGAGCACAGCAAGAAAACAATACCCCACACCACTGATTCTGCCTCCTGTCCACACAAATACAAAGAAATGTGTTTATATCTTGATAAAAAGGTAAACATATGTATTTGGGTAGGAAATCATAAGGTGTTCTCAAGTGTTTCTAAAATAGTGATTAAATCCCACTCGATAAGTGGCCCTAGCCTGTTATTGACCTGCAAAGTTGCAGGCCTAAAATGTTAATTACACAATCCATGTCATCGACGAAAGAGGATTCGATGGTGGAATTTACACTTTCAGAAAACAAAGAGAAAACATTCGAATGAAGAAATTAAGCTCGTAACCCAAACTGACATAAATTTGCAAGCGCTCCCAATAGCGAAACATCAATTTCTGAAAGAGTACTGTATGTTGTTGATAACGAGTTCACTCATACTATAATGCTAGCGGTAGCTTTCTCTGTAAAAAATAAGTAAACCTGCATGGAACGTTACAGGAATATACGGCCTAAAAAGCAATGAATCGGTTACAATTTCTGGTGAAAAGCCATTTTCATTGCAATGTCGAACTTGAATGAAAGATGACTATTGCGATCTTAGTATAGAACGTACATCAGCTAGTAAAATGAAAATCGTGTTACAGTAAATCTGACATTTCAAGCGTTATTCGGGGATTTCATTTTGATGAATACTTACTTGCAGATCATGTAAATTCTGTGATGCTGCGATAATTAATATCTCGTCCCTCTCTTGGGGTCGGGCGATACAACTCTGCGTCTCCATGTAGTAGTGACTCTGGGCACCGACATACACCTCCTCTTCCAACACATGGTCACATATTTCAAGTTCTGCGGCAACGTCACCTCCTTCTAGATGTCGGACATGTTGAAAAAATGAGTTCCGTTTGATCGCATCCTGTCAGTAGAGAACAAACGAAACGGCATAGCTCATTGCACTGTGTGCAATCGTCAACTTGATGAATTATTGTATGCTTTCTCTAACAGCAAAATTCACAACTAAGATCGACTCTCTGTTATAAATAACAAAATAGGCTTGAAAAAGGCGCTGTATAAAAACGTCAAAGAGATTGTACAAGAACGTATACTTCATGTCAAACGCAGGACTCAGGGTAACAGGTGACCATCATTTACCAATTGTCGACTCGTAGGTAAGAATGAGTTGACTATGAAGAAGCGATGCCAGATCAATGAAGCCCAGACTGAACTGAATATGAATGTTCAAATAGACTGAAAACACTTTTAAATTACCACTCTATTTTGAGAGTGGGATTTTGGCTGAGCTCTTCTGTCTGTTGCTTCTACGCTAGGTAACTGGACACTATAGGTTGTGAGTTAGAATCCGATTGAAAACACCGTATTTTCTACCCTTGGTTTACAGTTCTGCTGGTGGACAGAATTATCCCCGAGATTGTATTTCGCCCAGTTTAAGCGATGTATTCATTGCTGCGATATAGTGTGTGTGCGATGTGTGTGATAGTGAGTGTACGAACGTGAGTGCTTCTGAACTCTCACGTGTGGATTGGTCGCAGTTAGAAAAATGACACAACTTAGTTCGGCTATTGAACCACTCTTTTTTTTGAGATAGGTTGAGCGGTTCTGTGTGTTGTTTCTCCGCTAGGTGACGGAATAACGTAGGTTGTGAGTTCAAACCCGACTGAAAACACTGTACTTACAGAGAAGCTAAAGTATAAACATTACATCGTGATAAGGAGCCAGATCTTGTAATTGTATCTGGTCTAACTACATATGACTTGTGTTTATGAGGGTATATTTGGTGATTCTAGGGCATTTAACAATCCAATGAGAGGTAATAAATGAACGTCTTAGTATACCATGCCTGCATACCTCAATCGAAAGAACATAGTCCATGTCTTCATAAAGAACTTTAACTAGTTTAGCTGCTTTGCGGGCCAGATCTTGAGTCTCAGCAAGAATACCTCCTATCGGTTGGCCAACATGGATTACCTACCAACGACAAACAAGTGTATACCAATAAATGTGATGAGTGTATACATGATAAAGATACTTGGCGATGGACATGATAATGCTGTCATTAACAACACGTTATAGCCTAACAGGCAGTCATTTTGAAGGTTGTCATATCTTAAAACTATTTTGTCTATATTCAAATAATAGCGATATTGTAAGGATAATGCAACTCGTACCTTGTCTGAAGCAAAGGTTTCGCTATCTTCATCTAATGGATTTTCCGCAGGCCAAGTATTTTTACCAGGGACATCAGTAGCATCTACGTAACAACGAACCCCTTCCAAGGACAATGCCGCTGATTTGTCAACAGATCTAGGAAAAGGAACGGGATAAGACATTCAGACCCCTAAACATACCACCTGACATCAAAAAGCACATCATACTATCATAGAATTATACACAAGTAAGAGGCAAATTACAACAGTTCTGACGAATTGTTTTATGTTGAGAAAATAAGCGTGCTTGTCTGACAGCTAAGAACACTTATGCATTGTGCGGTAGTTTTATACACATATTTTGTGAGGAAATCGTTACCCTAATGAGAGTTTTTATTGTTGGCCAAATCCATAGAGAAATATTTTGGCGACTGATGCTTACGACATGGATAATTGTAAATTTTTATCATGGGTTCTATTTTCCTTCATGATATCTGAATTTCTCATTACTCACAGTAGCAGTTTTATTACAGCCTGATTTTCAGGTGCGGATATTGCCGCTACCTGTAAGCAATAACTAGTTGATATATAAATAGTTAAAGAAAAAAACTTTAGTACGTCTCTACAGTTGTTGTCTAGCAAAAGCAATAGAAAGGCTGGAAAGGTTAAATCTAGAAGGGAAAAATCAATGACAAAACTTTACTAAAGCTTTACTTATGCTCACATTATTTTTGCATGTGGTCTTGTGCTGAAGACAAGCGCCATGTGGAGTTCGCCTGGTTGAATGCATTATAAAAAAAGGACAGCTGTTAAAATGCCAATCGAGGAAATCAGGTCAACGACTTGTAAATTGAATACGTGCTGAGCATTCAAATAGGGTAATACCTAGCTTTACCGACCTTGACTATCAAGTAGTGTTGTCCTTTCGACATGTAAACACATGTCGAGGTGAATACGAAACTGTTGTGTATTATTAATATACTGAATATCGAAATGCCTTTATGACTAAAGTAAAGACCATGAGTGTGCAACTTTTTTGTTATTCCAGTTGCCTGTCCAATAATGATGATGTTTGCTTGGAAAAAGATCGACGGGAAACACATTTATACAGAATAGACCTAATTGATCTAAACGTGACCAACAATCAGATAAATACGTCGAACCACTTACGCCATACTACGATATCTTCTGTACTGTAAATATATGTACTCCTCTGAATGTTTCAAAAAAGTCTTTGGTCACTTTACAAAACCGGATTTATTATATCACGATTGTGCTTTCACTGATCTTATATCCTGGTAGAGTGTCTACTGCTTTCAGTATTTGTCATTTATTTATACCTTACTTTGTTTTTCGATTATTTTTGAAACAATAGATTACCTGGCTCTGGGGGTACATCGTCACAATACACTGCCTCGCCAGTGGCAAGCTGACATGCTGACTCCAAAATGATAGGGCGACCGACCGGATCACTTTGTGGTTGCCCCGTTGGTACTTCCTATCAAAAGTATTTTAAAAGAATAAAATATAAAAAGTATTCATCATGTATCAGTGAAAGCAGAGATTTCAGCTGAATGACTAGTTAAAATGATAGCAAAAAGGCATTACGTTCACATAACACCACAAAATATTTCTCATATATAGTCTTTAAATGCGATAAGAGTTAGTGACACATCAAATAATTAACTGATAAAGACGAAAAAGTGATATCAATATATACTAACTTGATACAGCTGGGTACTTTTGCTTGGTAGCTTTTCAACGTCTAACAGCACAGGTCTATCTGAATCCGATAAAGAGCTGTCAGACTAATACGTGCAGAGAAAGATGTCTTTTCTGAGTCATTAGTTCTCGAACAAAACTTTGTGACTTTTCTGTCACACACACTTATGCACAAATACATGCTTGTGTACACATATATCTACGGTTCTATATATTTCGAAAAACCAGGCATATAAAAGAGATGCCAGGTTTAATAAACAAAGACATTGTTCATAATGAATACGAAGAAATCAAAGTGATTAAAGAGCATTCTTTATCTTTTAAGCGTGCAAAAGTTGGTATTCTCTGTACTAGATATGCTCCATTTGTACAAGTATACCGCTCAGAGGTAATACATCGAGCACTGCAATATCCAGCGAAGACACAAGGTTTTGGTATATATAGAACTCTAGCTTTATGTATGTATGTATGTATGTATGTATGTATGTATGTATGTATGTATGTATGTATGTATGTATGTATGTATGTATGTATGTATGTATGTATGTATGTATGTATGTTAATAGAATCATGTACATAAATGTATACATACATCTGTTAATATCTGATAATAGAGCTATCTATTTCTTGGTATATAAATCAATATAATTATCTCTCTATATTTCTATTTAACTTCTTTGTTCACTTGTCAAAAGTCTTAAGTGAAATATATGATATTAGACAGGGCTGTGGAATAAGTGGAGTCATTGATGGGTGTCACAAATAATCACATAACATCATCGTAGGTGTTCAAGAATATTCATTAAAGAAGTTACTCTACCATTCTTTCACAATGTTCATTTAAGACTTTGAGGTAGAACTTGAAGAAAAAACTCCGTAGTAACGACCTTCTGTATTCTACCATTCCGCCCTGAGGTGATAGCTGAAGTTCGGTGCCGAGCATGTGTTGGACATCTTTCAATAGAGCTTCATCCCATTTCCTTAAATTTACAACGCCATTTAAATAAATAAATAAATAAATAAATAAATAAATAAATAAATAAATAATAAATAAATAAATAAATAAATAAATAAATAAATAAATAAATAAATGAATGAATGAATCGATAGATAGCTGAATAGACAAAACGATAGATGATAGACAATATAGAATAAAGAGATAGACAATATAGATATTCTGTTCCATAACATTCCAGATTCCAAGGTCAATAATCTAAGAAATATGGTTTTATGGTAGAATACATTTCTGTACAAGAGCGACACAAAGCACAAATGTCGCCTCTCTTAAATTTGCAACTCATATTTGATGTCATTAACAACTTTCTTACTTCAACAAGTTTAAAAACATCTTTTTTCTTGAAATACCTGCCGCACATTTTCTCTGACACACTGTTCGCGATTACAACAGTTGGTCCAATTCCTCCAAAGATCAAAGAAGCTTCCTTGAGAATGTTTGTTTTCCCTTCTAATAGAGCTCTGAAGCCAGCATTTACCATGGAAACCTCCTTATCACGACGATGAACTTGCTTTTTCACTTTATACCCAGCAAAGTACTCGTTCTGCATGAATGTTAAATTAAAGTTAGATGTCAATAACGTTATACTTTAAAAGCTTAATGCAAGATGTTTCTAAAGCCACAGCTATGATGTCAACTATTTCGCCAATTCTTTTCCCTCAAATTTTAGACTAGTGAAATAAGAATACCGTCAATGACGCTGTAGCTTCTCCAGTTTGCGGCCGGGTCGGATAGTCGGTTGTTGGCATGGAGTTGTTGGCAAATAGTTGATGATGTAGCGTCATGAGGTTGGATATGGACACAAAGAACACAAAGGATGATTAAATATATGAATGATCAATCAGAAAATTTTAAGCTACAGTATACTGCCAACGTAAAGATAATTCAATGTGGAAAGAAGTTAAAGAATAAAGAAATAACAATCCGGAAACAGTAATGATGCACTTCCCTGCTGACCTCACTGCATGGGAAATGCAAAAGCTGTTGTGTGTAAATTAAATATTTACCAAGTGAACATTTAAGTTACATTTTTAATGGATTTTCCAACAAGCGACCTAGCAGCCTATACAGACATGCTGCGTTATGTAGAGAATAACTATTTGTGACCCATGCGTTGATGAAGAAGGTGGAAATCATTGATAGCTCATATCAGGATGGCCAGACAAAATATGTCAAATTGCTGCAAAAATACACAATTGAAGATTCATCGTAATTTGCACATATCACGTTGAGATCATCCCTATGAAAATGTTAACCATAGCTACAAGTATTATTTAAAGAAATAATTTTTTGACCAAAAAGCGCAAAAAATGGTCTCAAAGTGCAAATTGCAAACTTTCTTATGGTTTCAATACATCATAAATAAGATTACACCTATGAACCAGATCATAAACATTTTCATCGTTTTTCCCCGTTATGACTGACGAGTCAGTAAAGCTGTTTACTGTGAATATTTAGGCATTTCCCCTCAGTATTTTGCATGTTCAGAATATGTCCCTATTAAATTTGTCATTTCCTGAAAGTTAAAATTCTTCTTTGTGTCAGTCAAGTTTCCCACAGCAGTACATCCAACAAGCATCAAATGTGGAAGGTACTTCATATAGGGTACTGCACAGGTCTGCCTCTAGAGGGCGAGACTCACGAACCGCGTTTGTTAGTTATTTACTCCACCTAAGCTTCTACACGGAAACGCATGTGAGCTGTAAACACTAAACATGGCCACCGTAAACGCCGATGTCTAAACTTTTCACTCATTTGCGCTCGTATGACATTGATACTCCAGGAAACGATTTGGAAGAAAGCGTTATCTTAATTTTGCAAAATTAAATGAAAAAAATGCTATGAATATGCCATAGGCTAATACACATAGAGCATTTCCAGAGGCATATGATCCATATTAGATATTGCAACACGTCCGTATCACGTGAAGCAGTGAGGGCATACCATACAACGAGGTACCAAACACACCTAGCGCACAGAGAGCGAGCAAACGCAAAGCGAGTACTTCTACAACGTAAGCTCAGTAGTCTGTAATAGATCGCAGTCAACAAGACAACCTCCGGGAAAGGCTTAACAATGGCTAAGTCCCTTTTAATTTTTGTCACAGCCCAGAATTGCTCTACTAAACCTGAACCCAAACTATGAACATCCCCACTAGTTTATAATATGACCCATAATAATGCCCAGCAGCCTGAGGTTGATAAACGAAAGTTAGAAGTTGACGGACGAAAGTTGCCATCACATTGGAATTGCAATCACTGGAATACCATCTCTGCCTATAAATAGACGAGAAGCTAAAAGATGAGAAGTTCTACCTTTAATCCAGCCGGAATAGTAATGGACACCAAAACTTCTTCTTTCGTCAAACATGTTTTCCTGTAGTTCACGAAGAAGCTACTATTAAGGGACAAGGGTCGACTGCCTCCTACACATAAAAATGTGAGATACTTCAACATGAAAAGAATTTCCTCATGGTTAGAAAAGTCCCAAAAATACAATAATCGAGGCTTGGGCCGAAAAGATAGCTTACATTCTATTAGGGTTCCATTCATTCCCTCGAATGAGCAAATCATAATGAACTTTATATTGTTATTTGAATAAGCCCTTGTAGGAGGAGCGGTAACTATTAGCATAAAGCTTGTGCTTTTTACCGACCGAATACCCTTTTATCCCAATACAGGAAGCAAAAAAAACTTGTACAATACTTGTGTGGCCACTATGTAATTCAAGGTTAAACGAGAACTATCAAACTAAGTAGTCCATGGTCCACTAGTTGTCTTATCGGAACTGTAGATATGCAAACCAATGTCACTGGCTCAGCAGTGAATACTTTTGAATTGTACATGTATGCTGGACTAATGAATAGTTAGATCACAATGTGATAGGTTATTGGCACCAATCAATTACTGATCAGTATATTCAACCCATACTGTAAGGGATGACTGACTGCTTACCCGTTTTGGTCTCACCGAGCAGCATCATAGCCGATCTCACTCTAATCTGTATTTTGATTGCAAGTATACCGAATGATAGGCGACTGATATCATGGAATCGTTTAACAGACGTACACATACTGACCTTTCAAAGATGCCACTATAAGTGTAGTTCTACTCGCCATTAACAAAGGAGTGAGATCAGACAACGGGCTTGCCGACAGTATGTGGCTGCCAATGCCCTGCAACAATCAACAGAATACTTTCCTCAAAGTGTGTAATTTTCGACGTACTTGAAGACATCAGCATCATTCATCCTTCGGTAGTGAACTTCCGCATCAATGGACAGCCCTGATATTATAAGACTTCTCCATATTCAGGTGAACACGTAGTGTACTTCGTTATATTTTTGGAGATTATAATAAGATATGTATGCAGTTTTCTCCTAAATTAAAAGCATATTCATCAATGCCTTTACATAGCAGCAACCATTTAAAACAATTGTGAAATGCCTTCCGCATATGTTAAATACATTGTACCTACCAAAAATATAAATGAAACAGTGTTCGCATGTAATTTACTTACAGAAACATTCCTCAGTTGACAGTCCCCGACCTGGTGTAACATATTTAACAATTCCGCATATGTTTGACCATTGCAAGCTGACAACAAAAGGAAAATATGTATTTGTACCCAATCGTATGCATAATCACTAAATGCTGCATTCTCAGGAAGTCAATTCGAAAGATACGTCTTGTAGTTTGCAGCTCTGTCAGTTTCCAAATTTGCTAAATTATCATGCGCTAAATCAACAATGACGGAGACAGAAATTGAAAATGTGTATTTTCCGAAGGAAGAGCTGAGTAAAACGTGAAATGCTGCCTATTTGCTTCATGGACATTGTAATTTAAATATACAAATCCTATATTGTATATTTCTTGCATTTAAATGGCCATGCATATTTGTTTATTCAAAAGAAGTTACTATGATCATAATGTTAAGCAATATTCACTGAGATAATGCTGCAAGTTCACTATCCATAACAATGAGAGTAGCAGGACGGCGGTAAAAGGGGGCCAAGATTGCATTATAGTGTATAACCTACATGGCAAATCCTCGACTCGTTTCTTCAAGACTTCACACATTCGAGCCATGGAAACGGAAGAACCAAATGTGATTGCGTCATCACTCACATCAATCTGAAGCAATTCTGCTACTCGAGACGCTGACAACAGTATTTTGGGCTGCAGCTTTCTTACAGTAGGATCAAAGCCTGAAATCAAATTGCAGAATGTCAGTTCGATTCCCTTACACATGACACATAGGAAGAAAGACACATATCCGGAGAGACAGCAATGCAAGATTAGCTTCCCTGTGTTACAGAGCAACAGTAATAAAGTTTAATGATAAAAAATGTCGATCTGGTACCAATTACGGAAAACACCTAAAATCATTCACTATTTACTCTTTATGAAGTATTCTTACCAACTTCTGCATTCCCGACAACAATCACTGCATCAGGTATTTCGAATTTCAGTCTTAGCAGGTCCTTTAGTGTTGTTGGCCGAATCCAGGTTGTCGTACTGCTTGAAAATTGTACTACGCCCGACCTATACTTATCATTTAACTGCCAAATAAAATTCGCATAAAGTGATCGAAGCTGATATGATTTTACGTACAACAATTGACAGCTACCAAAGACGCCCTTTCAAAGTAAGCGATGTTTTGCTAAAATGAAACGGGCGTTACCAAAATAAATGTACGTACATTACAGTTTAAAATCATTTAACACATCCCGAATAAAGTCAAGAATTGTTGCCTACAGAGCAAATTTAGACTTGACAGGCTAAGTGGTTCCCGAAAAAAGTTTTGTGTTCAGATGGGAAAATGTCCTTTAAATTTCCTTATCCAAATTAGATATCCCTTGGACAAATCAGCATTAGTTTCTGCGGCAATATTTTAAAATATGTATATTTGTGTGTTCACATGTTTATTTGCGCCAATTCTTAAGAGGTCAGATTTATTTCTTACCATTTATTTCGTATCGTACGATCATTGAGAACGTCAAACCTTTATCTTATCAAATTATCTCAGTAGATATTGATATCTTTTGAATGAAAGAAAATCAAACTTATCGTTATTACAATTATTGTAATATACCTGTAATTCAGAAGGGAATATGATTTCCTGGGTTGGATCATAAGGTGCAAAGTCACTCGGTGTGAAGAGGCCAGATACCATCTACAGTAAAAACGACACAGAATGTTATAACACGGAACTATGAACCCAGAAAATTTACAAATGCCTATTTTACAATGCTTGAAAGAAGATATCCATGGAAGCTCCCATTTTGAGATTCCTCTTTATTGACTTTTGAGTATTTAGTAAAATCTGAAGTCATATACTCACATCATTGTATTCATCTCCCGGCTGTAGACAAGCAGAGGGATTTCCACAGCAGCCACTCTGAAAAGACGAAATCACTTATGAAGATTGTAATATAGAGGAATATAACTTCAAATCAATTCCAGCGATCGTTATCATTCAAGTCAAGTAAATCACAAGGTCCAAGAACAATAAAAGGGGCAAACTGACAAAATCAATAGTGCAATATCGAACCACTAGTACAGTGGTGGGAAAGTGATGGTACTTAATATAGCAACTGCTTCTTACAAATAATTTTTCGTAAAATTCAATTTAATGTACAAAAATCTTAAACTCCAGAACCAAAACAGCATTTGAACTAGAATTTTACTCATGTCATTACTGGTGTGAGAAGTATCACGTTTGCAAAAGGCATATTGATCAGTCACGTGGTTTAGCGGCCATATTGGGTTTTGCGAAAAAGCTATGATAACCAGGGAATAATGTTCAAAAATCTTCTTCTCCAGAACAAATTTTAATGCACCATTTGAACTGAAACTTGTCTCATATCTTCCTTAGAATGAGCACTTTCCAGTTTGCGAAAGGCGCATGATGGGTCACGTGGTTTAGTGGCCATATTGGTTTTCATAAAAATCAACAATAACCACGAGATACATTCAAAATTCTTCTTTACGACAAAAAGAACATTTAAACTCGAATTGTGCCCTTGGTGTCATTGGTGAAATTACTGTCAACCATGGTAATAGCTTTGGCCCCGGTAACGCTGCTTGCAGCTTCAATTATTGTTGAGTGGGTAAGAGAGTGGTTTAAAGTTTCATTTAGGAAAATTTAAGCAAACGTTTAAGTTATTCACTTTCCAGGCGCATACTACCTAAAGGTACATTTATTACTTTATCAGCTTTTCAGGTCGGGCCAAGCTTAACCTGTAACCTTTAACTCTTTCACCACTATAGTTTTGCCGAA
Organism: Ptychodera flava; assembly: GCF_041260155.1. Classification (NCBI taxonomy): domain Eukaryota; kingdom Metazoa; phylum Hemichordata; class Enteropneusta; family Ptychoderidae; genus Ptychodera; species Ptychodera flava. The sequence continues at coordinate 30,332,078 of NC_091942.1, read as the reverse complement.
CCCGCTGTTAACAATGGTGGACCCGTATATTTACGGAACATTGGTTTACCGGACACAGTTCAGTAAATAAAAGAGGGAGAAAGCCAAACATACTTCAGTGAATGTTTTAAAGCCCTCTATTATCGGTCGATATCCGGTGCATCTACACAGGTTTCCAACAAGAGATTCTTCAATATCAGCAGTGTTTGGCTGTGGGTTGTTCCTCAGTAATGTGTACATGGACATTACCATTCCCGGTGTACAGAATCCACATTGTAATCCATGGGCCTTGCCAATGCGTTCCTGATTTGAAGGATTCAGAAAGATAATTTAACTAGCAATTTTCTCATAGGCCTGAACGCCATGTATTTCTGAAAAAATCCATGATTAGGCAGGAACTTTTGTCAGTTGTTGCTTCTTCAAATGAAAAAAAATTATTGCAGTTTGACAAAAAAGGGAAAAAGTGACAACAGAATGAAAAGCCCATCTAAGAGACAGGACCGCCCACATTGAGGCGACTGATCCATTAGCTCAGTTGGTAGAGCATCCGTAATGTATACGGGGGTGTGGGTTCGAGTCCCACATGGGTCACTTTTCATTCACAACTGTATATATATATATATATATATATATATATATATATATATATATATATATATATATATATATATATATATATATATATATATATATATATAATATATATATATATATATATATTTATATATATATATATATATATTTATATATATATAATCAAATGTTCAATCAAATATATATTTATGTGCGTGTGTGTGTGCGTGTAAAAAGATAGATGGGTGAGTATTTGCTGTTAAAAAGGATCCTACGAAATAGATGACTATACCTGAACTGGGTGTAGTTTAGTTCTCGTCGATCCAATCCCTTCAACAGTTGTAACAGCCATTCCATGGAGAGCACAGATCGGAGTGTAGCAAGCATTGATGGCGTAGTGTCTAAAGCGTCATGATGGAAAACGTTAACAAATGAACGAACTCCCTGAGGATGGACATCCTTATCCTCGTCCCACATGGTGGACGTTACACGCTTTGGAACCTGTCGACTATTATCCCACAACATAAAAATGGCCTACTAAATCTCACTTGAAAATGACATATTCACTACAGACCTGCACTTTACGTTTAGCATCAAATTTAAACAGTGCATCTTAAGGGTTGTAGGAGATGAGTTTCCTTCATGTCATAGCAACTCCCGCTTACCTAACAGTACTTATTCATCCGTTCAAACAGAACTGGCCTGTGAAGTTTTTGCAAACATTTTTCTCATATTTTATTTCAAGGGAGTGCACAACCAGTAATTGGTAATCCGACGACTGAACACTGTTAAAAAGAAAGTTACAGAGACAAAACGTAAAAGCAAACCACCATATTGTTCGCCATTAAGAAAAGTTGAACTTCCTTACCGGTAACTACATGTAGTTGAGCTACTTTATGAAAGGATACAAAATCTTTTTCTGTTGGTCATCATAATTTGATAACATGACAGTACATGCACCGCAGCCTCCTTCGCCACAGCTGTATTTGCTTCCAGTAAGACGTACTGTAATACTGTCAAGGGTAATTGCTCGTATACATTGCATTGTGAAATACGGACAGAATATCCTTAGTCATGCATGTGTATGGGATCAGCTTAACTCATATATGCATCAGTATACGCCATATTTATTCTTGTACTTTACACAAACCGTTGCAAAAGTCAACTAGAAAGCCAGATATAATTAAATTTACATGTAAAGATTAGGGGAGTCTGATCTCTCTCTCTCTCTCTCTCTCTCTCTCTCTCTCTCTCTCTCTCTCTCTCTCTCTCTCATCGGCTTTCTAATTGACTTCTGCAACCATATGTGTTCAGTACAAGAATGCAGGTCACCCGATAATATTCATTTGTGCATGAAAATTTTAATGAAATGTATAGTCAAGACAAACAATGCCGATATGTGCATATATTATTGTGCACACCTATCTACCGGATACTTTGATGTGTTAACTACCAAATCAATCGCTGAGACATGCATAATTATACCCATTGAAAGAGTAAATATAACACCGCATGAAATATGTATGCATGTCACATCGTATTACATGATGGCACCATACAGGGGAGCCGGCATGTTATGAAAATTCTATATTTGTCACAGTTACAACAACCTGCTTCAACTGATTTGTTTGGAACTGTGTGGCCTGCTATGCACATTACCTCTGGTGATAAGATATGCATATGAATTTCATTCTAAGTTATCACAAATCAATGTGTTATGATCTAATCATTCTTTTGCAATGCGAAAAATAATATGTTCAAACTTGGCACCAGAGCAATTTTGAAGGTTGGCGGTCATTGACCGAGTGATGAATGTTTTATTTCCCTTAAAATTAGGGCATTTTCAGAGAAAATGTAGTTTGTTTGAAGTTTATGACACTCTTGATATTAAATTATTTGCTATGGACAATTTCTTCGGCTGTCTCTCTCTTTGCGCGTTGGTTGAGCTGTGTACACACGGCTTCAATCTCGAAGCAGATATCGCAGACTCCCCTAACCTTATCGCAGTAATACTATCAATCTGCCGACATCACACCAGGTAATAGTTGTCTCGAATTGATGAGCGATGACGTAAGGTTATACTCACAGGTAAATACCAACAGTATTTGATCAAGTGATGAAGGGATACAATTCATTATGTTACAAGTAAAGAGAGATGATTCTTTTAGAAACGAAAATTTTTATATTGGGAATTCAAAAAACTTCCATTATATTATCAAGTTTGTTTCTCCTGTCCCTTGACCGGGAATGTTCCCATAATAACATTTGTAATAGACATATCCTGCCTTATATCAATTCATGCGTCTGCACTGTCTATGATCTTTTTGACATTTGACATAGTAAATGTAGAAAGGGCATTTTCAAGTTTAGGGTGACTGGCAAAATAACTTGGCTGCTTAAACTATCAGAAAGGCAAGACAATGTAATTTTGTCTAGGGCGTATCTGGTAGTCAGTACTTTCTAGATGTCACTCAGTCCTCAAAAGGGTTTTTAGCTTGAATATAACGATACTTATCTGTTGTGATAAAGTACAATCTGATAAGATATCTTTGGGTGTGTTTCTAAACAGGTAATTATGAATAGTGTAAATGCGTTTCGACACCCTGCACCTAATGACCGTTCGTTAGTCTTATTCTGTCACCGACATCATATGGTCAATCTTCATTTGTTGTTGCGAAAGGTGCATTGACCTTTTTTACCTTCTCAAGCTCTCAGCATTATCTTATCGTTGTAGGGCCAACCTTACACGCTCTGACACAATACCGCTACGACAAACAGGCAAGTAGGTTGATGGATCGGTCACAGTACATCGCAAACAAATGGTTTGTTAATTTTTGATTCGGCGAGGTTATACGAATTGCATATGACCGGAGATACAAATATCCAACTCGTACATGTGCGTTTAAGTTTTACCAGTAGACTACACAGAACAATTCTTTATTAAAAATTCTAATTTAGTTTACCTAGCACCCTGAGTAAAACCGTACATGTTGATAAGAGAGACCCTAATTTTGGTCCCCTAAAGCTGTTCCCGCACTCAAAATCAATTTTTAAGTTCCATACACGGCAACTGTGGTACCGTGAGATACTCAACAGATTGCCTGGTATGCAAAAATACTGAAGTAATTTGCAGGCGAGTTTATGGATTTGTGGACCAGTTGTTTCATTGTGTGATCTGTTCATGTTGACCTCACGTGATAAATTAATATCAGACGTAACAACTTTAGTCAACGCCATTTGGATGGACCTCCATGTTATAGATTTCGTGCACCATTTAAATATATTACAGCTGGTGATATTAATGCTGTTAATTAACAATTATTCTGTAACGACGCCTCAAAATGACTCACTTTTTACCAACTCCAAGTGCCAGCATTCAATCATATCACAGGTGTAATCGACATGTTTTCAATGGCATCTTATCAATTGCAGTATAAAAATGGCAACTCTTTATCACCTATATTTTCTGATTTGTTTGCGGTAGTGTCACCGTGCAACGTGTACACATGTATGGATAATAATTCTCGAAAACAAAATAATTTGTTAATGTCCACGCGCGCCAGGGTATACACAGCGTACGTTACGCATCGAACCTTTTAGCAGTAGGATATAAGCAAGGTAAGTTACCCATAGAACACTATGGTAGGTTATACACTCACCAATGTTTTCGTCGCGTACGGTTAAAATATACAAGAGGCGGTTTTTGGCATGGCTAATTGTAATTCTTGTATATCATGAAGTTGTACAACACAAATTCAGAAGGATTTTGCCGCTTTGAGTGTGTTTACGGTGTTTGACGCAGCCAGTGCACTGTATTGTGGGATGATCGGGAAAAAGTCTATTGCCTTGGGCCGAATATTTGACCCGGAATATCATAATGTGTTTATGATAAATTGTCTCCTAGAAAGAGTGCAAACACAGAGCTTCGAGAGCGGATTGCAAGGATACACTTAGTTCTGAGATATGAAAGAAGAGTCATATCTGGATCAACATCACTGTCACATATCTGTAGGGAAAGAATCACGGATAACGCGATAAGTAAAAATATATACGTGACGTCATAGTTCCACTTCATTGTGTTATCGCGATGTCGACAGTACCGATGATAGGAGTGAGATCTGCTTGCATAGGTAGTGACCTGACATTTTCAGTGTGTACAACATAGCAGTAGCTTGCGAATGTCAAACAGTATGTCGACGTGTGTCTGCCCCACCCCTATGTGTGATGCGTGCGTCACTACAACATATCAGAACAAAATCATATACCTTTTTTAAGATGAACCCAGAGTTGAAGACGGTAATAAGTTCAAATAGCAAAAATAGTAAACTTATGTTGAAGGTCTCAAGAAATTTTCAGTGCCATTCTCCTTGTTCGACTCAACAGTAAAGAGCCAGTAAGTGTTGAATGAAAAACTTTAGCCTACAAGACAAAGCATCTGTTTTAATAGAGTCAAGCTCTGTGACGGTCCATTAATTCCAGCGATAAACGTTTGTGTGTTCCTGTATAAAACGATGTTCGCTAAAAAGGTCAGAAATCTACCAGTACATCAACAAGCATATGTGCACAACAGAGAGGTGAACCGTGTCAGGTACATTTATAACGAGGGCTGATACATACGCCTGTTGTTTGCAGTAGTTCACAGGCGAAGCAGCAATCGGCATGTTGCATGCAAGCTCTCTCTCTATATATATATAAGATCAACAAACCTTCTTCCCATTGACATAGACCACAAGTGAATCTTTGTATGTTTTTGGAACTTCCATGGTTGATTTTGTGTGCTCAGTGTTGTGACCGCCGATGCACGGGTTACCTCTCGACATGGGAAATGTCCGTTATATCTAGTCAAGGAGGATTAGGTCATAGTAATTAAATTCTTTGTTTTGCGTCTCCACCCGCCTAGGTTTTTAAGGTTTCCATAAAAAACACACACAGTGTATTTGAATAGGAAATTTTAGAACATGACCGCTTAGCTTTTCTGAACAAAAATTTTGCTACAATTTGTTATTTGCTGCAATCAAATTACATTGTGTTAATTTTCTTGTGTGTGTTTTTCAGCCGCTTAGACGCGTACCTTTTCCCATTTAGAGTGGACGCAAAACAAACAATTTAATTACTTTGGCCTTATGGGTTTTTGTTGTAACTATTCCTGTAGGAGCCTTCAGTTTTAACGATAGGCTATTCCTGTAGGAGCCTTCAGTTTAAACGATGGGCTATTCCTGTAGGAGCCTTCAGTTTTAACGATGGGCTATTCCTGTAGGAGCCTTCAGTTTAAACGATGGGTTATTCCTGTAGGAGCCTTCAGTTTTAACGATGGGCTATTCCTGTAGGAGCCTTCAGTTTTAACGATGGGCTATTCCTGTAGGAGCCTTCAGTTTAAACGATGGGCTATTCCTGTAGGAGCCTTCAGTTTTAACGATGTATTATTCCTGTAGAAGCCTTCAGTTTAAACGATGGGCTATTCCTGTAGGAGCCTTCAGTTTAAACGATTGGCTATTCCTGTAGGAGCCTTCAGTTTAAACGATGGGTTATTCCTGTAGGAGCCTTCAGTTTAAACGATGGGGGTACGGAATCATGATGTTGAACGAAACATTCGCAATCATTGACCTTAAACCTATCATACGATAGCAACATGGCGTGGATTCAGCCTACAACTTAAACAGCCTCAGTGCTAATTTTAACGGTAAACAAGCAGAAAACTGAAAAAATGCCGGTTTTCAATATTGGCTACCGATGTCATCCTAACTTGCCTGGCAAAAATGGTGACTAGCATATCATGCAAAGGTTTGAAATGAAAGAATATGCATACAACATTGACAGTGTACAATCTCTGTATTGATAAACCTGGCAAAATGAATATCAGTCCAGCGGTTCACAATCTACACCATTCCGCGGTAGCCACTTACGAACTTTTTATGAAATTAGAATAAGTGGTATTGATAGTGAGTGTATTGGCGGGCGTAAGTTCTTCATGAACTCTACAACGCGTGGAGGGATTGCAGTCAGAAATCAAAGTAAAACTTGCCCAAGATATTGGTTTGAATAACAAAATATGTTATTGGAAAAACTCATCATCAAATAGGGGCCTATGATAAAAAACTTTAACGAAAGCACCTTTGCATAAACTCATGTGTATTGAATAGTAAGTCATATTATGCTATTATATTTGTCAGTGCAAGTGTTATGTAGTTTAAATTAATATTCACTTTATAAGGGCTTGTCATAACTGTCTTCAGAAACATGTGAAGAGAAAAAAAAAAACTTTGTTTTAGATGACATGCTTGTATTTTGTAGTTAATAGTAGTTTGTAGTAGCTCAATAGCACATGCGCTCAATTATCGATAGGTGGTCTGCTAAGTAGAATCAATCTCTGTTCAGCACGATCTCAACAACGTGTTTTCCCTACTAGGAGCTACTAACTGCTTCAAGCAACCGTCCTATTTATCTGTGGATGATTTAGCATCTCCTGAACGACTTCTGAGAACATTTTATCTTCACCTACTCGCAACGGAGAAGTTAACGCGGAACAACACGTGTTTCTGTGTCTGCCATTGTATTCACACTGCCACGCATTCAAACGGACCTTGAGCGCACTTGGTTGAAAATTAGTTTTCAGCGAATGGTCTGCTATACATACAAGGTACTCTCATATACTTTCATAGATAATGTCTACTGAGGAACTATTCTGTGACAATTGCCTGAAAAACATTTTGACGGATTCAACCATATTTCAGTGCACCGAGTGCATTGAATTTTACCTGTGCGAAAACTGTTTCTACTCTACAAATACAGTGCCAAGCAGCAGTCCGACTCAAGGCGGCTACGGAGGCAAGTTAGTTTCAACAACAAAAAGTGGTCATACTGGTCCAGAACATTACTTCAAAATATTACAGTTTTAATCTATTCACCATCCAGCAAATTGCCTAAAGGTTCCATTAACTTTCTTGTGACTTCGCATTCCTGCCGACGTTATTTCTCTACTGTTTCACGTTTTGTTACGTCAAACTAATTTTTCATTCAACTAACGTCAAAATGGCTATACTCGGAGCAACGCTTACATTGTTGGCATTTTCTATCCTGAATATCGTGGTTGGCCAACATAGTCCATTTTCTCGTACTGATAGCCGCAGGGCGGAAGAGCTACTAGCACCTGTTGATGTCTCGATGGTCGCACTATGCAAATCCATTGACATCAAATACCTATACCTGAACCACATGCATGTTTTCGATCTTAGCGAGCCTGCCAATTGTCAGAAAAATACTATTGCTTGCGGCCGCATAACTTCGTATCTTTTATTGCTGTCAATCGTCATGAGTGGAGATGTACAACTTAACCCGGGCCCAATAAAATGTCCGTGTGGAGTGTGCGGGAAACCTGTCAAGTGTAACCAGCGTGGCATACAATGTGATGGTTGCGACATCTGGTATCACACTAAATGCATTGATATGCCTTTGTGTGAATACGACGATTTGTCAGTTTCATCTCAACAATGGTTCTGCAATTGTTATGTAGGTCATTTACCCCACACTCATCATGACCTGAGTTCAATTAGTCTAGAACATTCTCAAGGTCACTGCCCTTAATACCTCACAACCTTGAATTCAATTAGTCATGTTTGGAATGTTCTGGAAAGTTGATTAGTTGTGTAAGGGAGATAATTTTAGAACAGTAATTAGCATGTCAATAAAAGTTCTAGATTGTTCTTACATGCCTTTATAAAAGGGACGTGCACAGCTTCCAGTCAGACTTTTGGGATCGTGTCTCTTGTGTGTTACTAAACTCCAGCAGTAGTCATTCTCAAGACTTTTCAAGACCTTCACTGTCAACGCTGGATTTATACTGTGGTCTTTGTGCAGCTTCAAGCCTGCAAGCCAAAGGACTGTTCATTCATCCGACTGACTGTTACAACTCTGAGACTGGAGCTTTGCCGTCCCAGCTGAGATAAGTAGTCTGTACACTTTTAAAGCTTGTACTCTGTCCCTAACTTAGCAATTAGTTTTGTTTTCGTAATAAATTTTGTTTAAACGGAAACTGCTGAGTTCACCCTTTTGTTCGTTTTCTCTGCACGTAACAAATTGGGGGCTCGTCCGGGAGACGAATATTTTGAGCCGTTTGACAACATTTTGACAGCCTTTTCAAAACTACTGTATACTGTGAACTCAGCGAAATTTAATCATGGCGGAATTTAAACCAGACGAATTTATGGATGACCTTGATCAGGACACATTTAATTCCCTCAGAAAAGACAACCTCATAACACTGGCCAATTTCCTTAAAGTAGAAGTCAAAAGATCTATGCGCAAGAGGGAAATACAGTACCGTATTGCCAAACATCTAGTTGATTTAGGCCAATTTGAGGAATCCACCCTGAAAGATTATGAGCCCGAGTCTACCTCTGAACTCAGAAAATTAGAATTAGAAATGCAGACAAATTTGGAGATCAAGAAACTAGAATTACAAATGAGAGAGAAAGAATTACAAATGGAAAAAGAGAGACAGGCAGATTTGGAGCTTAAGAAATTGGAATTAGAAAAGGAAAAATTACAAATGGAAGAAAGGGAAAGGCAGGAAAAATTACAAATGGAAGAAAGACAGAGAGAAAAAGAATTGCGATTAGAAGAACAGCGATTACAGGTAGAAATAAAACGTTTAGAGCTTGGACAGTCAGGAAAATTCTTCCTTCAGACAAGTTTGACATCACTAAGCATTTCAGGCTAGTTCCCCCTTTCCAAGAAAAGGATGTTGATAAATATTTCCTTCATTTTGAGAAAATTGCTCAGAGTCTGAATTGGCCTAAGGAGTCCTGGTCTATGCTTTTGCAGAGTGCTTTGGTGGGTAAAGCCAGAGAAATTTAATTCAGTTGTCAGTAGAGCAGGCTTCAAATTATGATTCTGTGAAGGAATTAATTCTCAAGGGCTATGAGTTGGTGCCTGAAGCTTACCGTCAGAAATTTAGGGATTGTGAGAAGGTGAAGGATCAAACTTATGTTGAATTTGCTCGAACAAAAGAACAACTGTTTGATCGTTGGTGTTCTTCGGAAAAGGTCAGTCAGAATTATGACAAATTACGACAACTTGTTTTGATTGAGGAATTTAAAAGGTGCATCCGGAGTGACATCAAGACGTTTATCAATGAACAAAAGGCAGATACATTAGAGGTTGCTGCACGTTTGGCCGATGATTATTCATTGACCCACAAATCTTCATTTCTCAGCAAACCATCCCAGTCCTTTTCCTACAGAAACAATGCAGGTAAATTTAACTCCTCCTTTTCATCCAAGAATTTTTCAAAGGACAGTAGAAAATCAAATGACAACAGTTCACAGAGTTCAAGTAACACTCCCACATCATCAGATCCCAAGTCTCAATCTCCTTCTGACAAACAGTTCGGTACACTTTCTTGTAATTATTGTAAGAAAGACGGCCATTTAATGTCAGAGTGTTTCAAATTGAAAAGAAAACGTGAAGGTCAAAGTGGTCAAAGTGGATCTAAGCCCACCGGCTTTATTTCTTCATCAACTCATTAGAGTCTAATAATGTGTGCAACACATTTTCTGAGGTTAAACCCCTCTTCATCCCCAATTAATGAGGTCAAGGTCAATTCTTCTCAAGATAGCATTATGGGTATTTTCGAACCATTTATTCATGATGGTTTTATATCACTTTCTAGTGATTTCTCTTCCGCTACCCCTGTCAAAATTTTAAGAGATACCGGGGCTTCCCAGTCTCTTTTGTTGGCAGATACCCTGCCGTTTTCTGAAAAGTCATTTTCAGGTTCTAAAGTTCTTATTAAGGGGGTAGATTGCAATGACTTTATTCCTGTTCCTCTCCATAATGTCTATTTGTCTTCGGACTTTGTTTCTGGACCTGTGACTTTAGGTATTAGGCCTTTTTTGCCTTTTGAAGGGATTCACCTTCTTCTTGGAAACGACCTTGCTGGGGACAAGGTCATTACTAATCCACTTGTGACTGATAATCCTAGTTTAGATCAAAATCCAGAGCCAATTGAACAAGAGATACCCGATTTATTTCCTTCATGTGCTATTACTCGAGCCATGTCAAAGAAAACTTCCGAGAATCAAAATACTCTCAAAAATAATGTCACAGATGTTGACTTAAATGACACCTTTCTCAGTCAGGTGTTTGACACGGAGCATTCCGTTATCCCTCGTGGATTTGAAACTTCCAGTAAAACTTCTGCTGACCAAAGTCAGACATTTTCTAGATCAAATCTCATTGCAGAACAACACAAAGACCCAGATATTTTGTGTTTGTTTGACAGGGTAGATGATGAAGATAAAACTTCAGATAGCTCTGTTTCCTATTATACAAAATCTGGTATTCTCATGCGTAAATGGAGACCTCCAGATGTCTTGGGTGATGACGACTGGGCTATAAAACATCAAATTGTGGTTCCAAAGCCCTATCGTGCTGAAATATTGCGCCTGGCCCATGAAACGCCCTGGGCTGGTCATTTGGGAGTAAGGAAAACTTATCACAAAATTCTCAGTCACTTTTATTGGCCTAATCTCAGGCAGGATGTAGCACATTTCTGTAAAACTTGTCACACATGTCAAATGGTAGGAAAGCCAAATCAGACCATTCCAAAGGCCCCTTTACAGCCAATTCCTGCATTTCAAGAACCATTTAGTAGGATTCTAATAGACTGTGTTGGGCCCCTACCAAAAACAAGATCAGGAAATGAGTACATGCTGACAATTATGTGTACATCAACCCGGTTCCCAGAAGCCATACCACTGAGAAACATAAAGACAAAGACTATAGTGAGAGCTTTAATCAATTTTTCACTTTATTTGGCCTCCCTAAATGTGTCCAGTCCGATCAAGGCTCCAACTTTATGTCTGGTATTTTTCAACAAGTAATGGATCAGCTAGGCATTAAACAGTATAGGTCCTCCGCCTATCATCCAGAAAGTCAGGGTGCTCTTGAGCGATTTCATCAAACTTTGAAAAACATGATTAGGACCTACTGTTTTGACACAGAGAAGCAGTGGGATGAAGGAATTCATTTTCTGCTCTTTGCTGTTAGAGAGTCAATTCAAGAGTCTCTTGGTTTTAGCCCATTTGAGCTTGTATTTGGACATACAGTCCGTGGCCCACTTAAGCTCGTTAAAGAGAAATTCCTATCAGACAATGATGATTGTCTGAATATTTTGCAATATGTGTCAGATTTTCGTACAAAACTCTCTAAAGCATGTGAATTAGCCAGAGAAAATCTTGAGTCATCTCAGCAGTCAATGAAAACCAAATATGATAAAAGCACCTCAAAACGGAAGTTTGAACCAGGTCAAAAAGTTCTTGTTCTACTTCCAATTCCTGGCAAACCACTCCATGCTCGTTACTTTGGGCCATACCTAATTGATAAGAAATTGAGTGATTTAAATTACATCATAATAACACCTGACAGGCGAAAACAAAAACAGCTATGTCACATAAATATGCTTAAGCCATATTTGGATAGGGATAATCCTACTATAACTCAGCCTGTCAGTGCAGTCAGTTCAAACCATTATGAAGATAGTGATACTGAAACTGACTTAAGTGAAAATACTCTAAACTCAAAGCTGGGCTCGGTCAAGCTTCAGAACTCAGAAATCCTGGAGAAGCTGGAGTCTACAAAGTTGGCACACCTCCAGCCAGAACAACAACAACAGGTGAAAGAACTGCTCCATGAATATAAACACCTGTTTCAAGATGTTCCAACGAGGACAAACGTCATCTATCACGACGTTGATGTTGGGGACAGTAAGCCTGTAAAACAACATCCATACAGACTGAATCCAACAAAAGCGAAATATCTCCAGGAAGAAGTCAAATACCTGCTGGACAATGACTTTATTGAACCCAGTAAAAGTAACTGGAGTTCGCCGTGCATACTTGTTCCCAAATCAGATCACAGTTATCGTATGTGCACGGACTTTAGGAAGGTCAACACTTTAACAAAGACAGACACTTTCCCAATCCCGAGGATTGATGACTGCATCGACCGAGTGGGAAAAGCCAAGTATGTGACAAAATTTGACCTACTGAAGGGATTTTGGCAAGTCCCTCTGACGGATCGTGCTCGTGAAATATCCGCCTTTGTTACACCAGACGGATTGTTCCAGTACAAGGTGATGCCATTCGGAATGAAGAACTCTCCGGCAACGTTCCAACGGATGATCAACGACGTCATATCCGGGCTAGACGGGTGTGCAGCCTACGTTGACGACGTCGTCCTGTATAGTGACACCTGGGAGGAACACATCAAGCTCATGCGGAAGTTCTTTGAGAGACTGAGCAAAGCAATGTTGACTGTCAACCTTGCCAAATCTGAGTTTGGTTGGGCAAGGGTAACTTACCTCGGACATACTGTAGGACAGGGTGAGGTAAAACCTGTTGATGCTAAAATCAGTGCCATTTCAAGTTTTCCCATACCAAACTGCAAACGACAACTGATGCGCTTTCTCGGTATGGCTGGTTACTACAGAAAATTCTGTCCAAATTTCTCCACAATTACTGAGCCTTTGACTAACTTACTTAAAAAGAAAGTAAAGTTTGTTTGGTCAGAGCAATGCCAACAGGCATTTGATACACTTAAAGCCATACTGCAAAGTGCTCCAGTGTGTGTCTGCACCAGATTTCACTTTGCCATTCAAATTAGCTGTGGATGCTAGTGATACGGCTGCTGGTGCTGTTTTATTGCAAGAGGATAGTCATGGTATAGATCATCCTGTTTGCTATTTTTCACGCAAATTTAACAAATCCCAGAGAAACTACTCTACAATTGAAAAAGAGTGTTTATCTTTGATATTAGCTTTACAACATTTTGAAGTTTATGTTACTTCTTCAAATCAGCCAATAGTGGTTTATATTGATCACAACCCTCTTGTTTTTGTGCAGAAATTTAAAGGCAAAATCAGAGATTGCTAAGATGGAGTTTAATGTTACAGGAGTTTAATCTTGACATTAGACATATCAAAGGCAGAGACAATTTAATTGCAGACTGTCTCTCTCGTATTTAGAAATTATTGTTGTTCACTTTCAAGAAATTTTATTGTTGTTCACTTTCAAGAAATTTTACTTTAGAGTAAAACAAAATTTGAGTACTTAAATCCTTTTCAAGATTACATTTGTAAAAGAAAGATTTTTCTTTGAAAAATTTTCTTTTTTTGAAGAGGGGGTGTGTTATGTAGGTCATTTACCCCACACTCATCATGACCTGAGTTCAATTAGTCTAGAACATTCTCAAGGTCACTGCCCTTAATGACCTCACAACCTTGAATTCAATTAGTCATGTTTGGAATGTTCTGGAAAGTTGATTAGTTGTGTAAGGGAGATAATTTTAGAACAGTAATTAGCATGTCAATAAAAGTTCTAGATTGTTCTTACATGCCTTTATAAAAGGGACGTGCACAGCTTCCAGTCAGACTTTTGGATCGTGTCTCTTGTGTGTTACTAAACTCCAGCAGTAGTCATTCTCAAGACTTTTCAAGACCTTCACTGTCAACGCTGGATTTATACTGTGGTCTTTGTGCAGCTTCAAGCCTGCAAGCCAAAGGACTGTTCATTCATCCGACTGACTGTTACAACTCTGAGACTGGAGCTTTGCCGTCCCAGCTGAGATAAGTAGTCTGTACACTTTTAAAGCTTGTACTCTGTCCCTAACTTAGCAATTAGTTTTGTTTTCGTAATAAATTTTGTTTAAACGGAAACTGCTGAGTTCACCCTTTTGTTCGTTTTCTCTGCACGTAACACAATCATGTCAACTTCCACAGTTCAGTGATTCATACTTCAACGTCTCTACAGATAGCCGTGACACGGACAACAGTTCCATCTCCGATGACGGTGACTACCAATCATCTGCAAGTCATGTTAGTAATGTCAATAAACTGACTTTTCTTTACCTCAATGCCAGGAGTGTCAAACTGTCCGTAGGAAAGACAGATTACATAAACTCAAAGACCTCGATGCCATACTAATCGGTGATCGGCACGATTGTATCTGTGTCACAGAAACATGGTTAAATGAATCAGTTAAGGATTCAGAGTTACAGGGGTCGGTTATAATTTATTCCGTAAGGATAGAAAGCATGTTCACAAGGAAAAGGGGGGAGGCATTATGTGTTTGGTAAAATCATGTATTACTTCATTGCGTAGAACAGACTTGAACCTGCCAGTGAAATTATGGTAATCGAAATTTCGCCAGCTAAAAGCCATAAAATGGCAATTGTTTTGTGTTACCGTTCCCCTCAGAGTAATGCGGAGATTTTTGTTTCCGAGCTCAATGATACACTGCAGAAAGTTGTCAATTTTTATAATCATTTTCAAGTTATTGGTGACTTCAATTTCCCTAACATCAAAGGTTGTCAGGAACCAGTACTGCACGGTGTTTCGAAACATGAACAAGCTTTCTGCAATGTTATTCAAAAATTTTCTTGGTGCAAATGAATAATATTCCATCACGCGAAAATTGCTTAAACATTCTTGATCTCATTTTCACTTCGATGCCCGACAAATTCGGAGATGCGGTAACCGTCTCTCCTGATTTTTTTCACACTGATCACAGACTATTGGAATTCAACGTAGTTACCAAGTTTGATTATGTCAAACGCAAACCCTGTTTTATGTACAATTACAAAAAGGCGAATTTCGATCTTATTAGATCTAGTTTGTCGAATACAAATTTTAATGATATTTTATCTTCAAATGATGTCAATTCAGCCTGGTCATTGTTAAAGAAACATATTTCTAAAGTTATGGATGCACATATTCCGAAAGTAAAGATCAAGGATATGTCTGCACCTGCTTGGATTGATGCTGATGTTAGGCATATGCAAAACAAAAAACATCTGCCTGGAGACAAGCTAAGAAATCAAACTCTTCGAGTCACTGGGCAAAATTTCGCAAACTCCGTAATAAACTTAAAAACATGCTTACCTTGAAATTTCGCCTGTACATTGATGGACTTGGTAATACTATCTCAGAAAATCCGAAGCGTTTTTGGTCCATTATTAGGCAAAAGACACGTTCTAAATCATTACCCAAGGTGCTTTTCGGTCAGAAGGGTTCAGTTACTACACGCTAAAGATAAGGCTACTCTTTTCAATAATTACTTTTATTCTGTTTTCACAAAGCCCAATTCCAATGTCATTTTGCCTGACATCTCCACCTTCAAGCATGGCTCTTTAGGTAATATTTCGGTCACTCAGGAGGAATTTTGAATATTCTCATTCATCTCGACACTTCTAAAGCAATTGGCCCGGATGGTATTTCCCCACATTTTCTTAAACAATGTGCCAGGCAACTAGTTGAACCATTGTGTCATATCTTTAACTTATCACTTTCAACAGGTATATTGCCCGATGATTGGCTGACGGCAAATATAGTTCCGATACACAAGAAATCGGATAAACAACAAGTTGAAAACTACAGACCGGTTTCTCTGTTATGTGTTTGTAGTAAAGTATTAGAGAGGTCTATATTTAATGTTATCTTTCAGAATATAATAGACCGCATCCATCAATTGCAACACGGCTTTGTTAAAGGGCGTTCGTCGTTGACTCAACTTTTGCAAATTTTCCATGACGTTGGTTCCATTTTGGACAAAGCTGGTCAGGTTGATATGGTGTATTTGGATTTTTCCAAAGCTTTCGACAGTGTTCCCCATAATTTGTTAATTCATAAACTAAAATCCTTTGGCATCCATTCTCAGTTATTAACTTGGTTAGAGGCTTACCTGACTAGGAGAATGCAAAGAGTTGTTGTCGAAGGACTACACTCTGAGTGGCTCCCGGTAATTTCGGGGGTTCCACAAGGCTCCATATTAGGACCGCTGCTATTTCTCTTGTACATCAATGACATGCCCAGCGTTGTCCAACACTCAACTGTTGCTTTATTTGCTGACGACTCAAAGTGTTACAAATTATCAATAATATTGATGACTGTGAGTGTCTTCAGAATGATATCAATTCTTTGCTAAGGTGGAGTGAAGCATGGTATCTCCGTTTTCATCCAATTAAATGTCAAATTATTACAATTTCTCGCAGTAAACATCCACTTATCTATAATTACAACATGTCAAGCACGATCCTTGGTCGGTTAATTCAATTACAGACCTAGGAGTGGATATTTCTTCCACTTTGGTTTGGAACAATCATATACAAAGACTTATAAAGAAGTCAAATATTAAACTTGGTTTGATAAAGCGGATTTTAGGTTTCGATGCTCCTCAAAATGTAAGTAAGACCTTGTACACTGTCTTGGTTAGGAGTGGCTTGGAATATTGTTGTAGTTTGTGGGCGGGTACTACTAAACAAAACATTAAGGCTTTGGAAGGGGTGCAAAGAAGGGCCACACAGTTTATACTTCATTATCCCGATTCTGATTACAAAGAAAGGCTTACAGATCTTAATATTATGCCTCTTACATACAGAAGAGAAATGTCAGATTTGATATTTTTCATTAAGTGTATTCATGGATATTATGATGTAAATTTAAATGACTTTGTTCACTTTTACTCAGCCAATTCGAGTTATCCCAATACGAGATCAATTGATGACTATTTAAAACTTAAACCACAGTCTTGCACACAGAATCATTTACACGTTTTTACTTTAATAGAATTGTACCACTATGGAATCATTTACACTCAGATATTAGAATGTCGGGGAGCGTCTCTCTTTTTAAATCAAGAGTAACTTCATTTTATCAGCAGAGAAATTTGTAAATATTTTCATTGTACTGATACTTGTACATGGGTTTCAGCATGTCGCTGTCATAATTGTCGTCCAATTTAATTATTTCCGGTCTTTTCACTGTTCCACAGCTGCCGACTTTGTTTTTTACTGTATGTTACATTGTTTTTTATTGTGCATTTTGTTATGTGCCTTGTTGTTTTTATTTTTCAATTTTTAATGTGTGGTGGGGCAGTTATAGAGGTGCTCGTCACCTGTTTGTCTCAACCTTTCACTGGTGAGCTAGTTGTTTGTCATTGTGTCTTCTTTGTCTTTGTATGCCAGTGATGAAGTTTAATAAATAAAAAAAAAAAAATAAAATAAAATTATCAGTTTTAAACATGTACAAATGGCAGGCCTTTTCATTGAAGATGACGTAGGAAATAGGGAAGCCTATTGTGAATTAAAGTTAGATTTAGCTTGGGTAAGCGGGAATGGTTGACGTTTTTAAGGATGGGACACGATACGTTACTAGCAAGGTTGAAACTTTGCACGACTAATTCAAAGCTAAAAATATGGACAGTAAGTAAGTAAGTAGTCAGATTTACCAATCTATCAATATTTTACCATATAAATTCTAGAGAAAAAGAGGAAAATGTTTATTTGTCAATTTATGATGTCTAGATTTAACTCATATGCACACATGACTGCAACGTTGTGATGACATTCCACCTAAGATGAGATCGTAAAATTCAGATCTCAAGCAAATTAAAACAAGTTTCTGCTGATCCTTGCTAGGCTCAACGAACATTTTACAACAAATACAAAATGTTTTATTACGTACTGTATTTCACTAAGTACATTTCTTCGCGCTCTGTATCATTTAATTTGTTTACTACTACTTTTTAAGTAATCAATTAGGGATCCGTCATTATTTATGGCCTAGGCGTCGGAGGAATGTAAGGGGAGTCATTCAAAAAATTGAAAACTTCAAGGGGGTTACTCGAAATATGGAGTAAAGAAGGGGGTTTACTCACTTTTTGGTGCACAATAAATGGAAACACTGCTCAGATTGCACACTTTAATGTCTCAAGATTTTCGATGCGAGAGGGGGATATCCCCCTCTCGTGTTCTCTTCCTTGGGATATTCTAACAGTTTTGCAAAAAAAAATTGGAAACACCTCTAAGATTGCACCAGACTGCACCATTACACACATCAATTACTCAAAGTTTTCACAGGATCTGGGAAATAATTGAACTATTGTTAATTCATCATTTAGTATCACAGATCATATATTTTTATCGACTTCAGGGTTTTCATTAGAAGCTGGCGGCTAGAGAAATGACACAAGGTCACAGATTTTCCATTCCTGCATATTTCCTTGGTCTCCAATCTCTGGCAAACTGACAACTGTTTTTGGACACCGTGGTGCTAAGCACCAAAGGTGTCCTTTGTCGCCACAATGTCTGTGTGTGTGTCCGTCTGTCCGTCCGTCTGTCCGTCTGTCCGTCCGTCCGTCCGTAGACAGATTTTGTTCCACTCATAACTTATAGTAAGAACCCTAAGTTCCAATGTCATGCAATTTGGTATTTGGTATTATCATGATGAGACTTAGATCTGATTAGATTTTGGTGGGTGTGGCTTATTAATTAATTGCTCATTTGCATATTTTATGATCTAGTGGTCAGAACCAGTAAGGCCTTTCACGATGCTGAAGTTAGACACGGTTTCGGATTCAGTTTCGGATTCGGTTTCGGATTCGAGAGACTGAAAGAAATTTTATATTTTCAGCCAATTGTTACACTGTGGAATACTGGATTTTCCTTACTTTCCCTGGACCTTTTTTCAGCTAAAATAATATCTAATCACACTAGACAAAGTGAAAATAAGATCACAATAAAACAATGCATATATTCATGGCATAAATTGTGTGCATATATTCACAAGTAAAATGGTTAAAAAATAGAAATTACAGAAAGCTTCAAAGGACTCTAATTTAAAATTTAAAGGAAGTGTCGAGCAAGGAAAACAATATTTACAAAAACATACTTTAATCATTTTATATGTCACAATGTGTGTCACATGGTTTAATGTTAATATGTTGTATTAATTTGATGTTTTGATTGATGTTGTTTTACATAAATTGCATTTTGAATGTACCATACTAAACTCTCGGACTAAACTATCAGTTAATATGTTGCGTAATAAAGATAGCATTGAATGCATTTCTTTTAATTGTGCGTAGTACTGTTAGCTTGAATAGTCTGAACTGCATAATGCCCATAATTGAGATCGACAGCTCATAAGTTGTAACTTTTGACTGATTTTTCAGCAGTTTTGTCTTGTGTAGTCATGCATTACAGTTCCTAAAGTGTTTTGATTTTTTAAACTTTATAAATTATGATTATATATGAAACATTTATGTCATGAAATACATGCTACATTTATGTGATAAAATACATGCTATTTGTGCAGTAATTTCATCTAGTTAAAATATGTCCTTGTGTATCAGTAGTTATTATATTCTTCAAAAAAATAATAACATAAGCTTGAAATATAATAATCGCAAACATACCATTCCATAATGCAATGACAGTAGGTCGGAATTCGCAAGACAATAGTTGTAAACATAGACACAAAACAGCACAGAACAGACAGTAAATAGACGGTACACAAACAAAGTCATAATCATGAAAGAAAGATATATGGACCTCTGGCCAGAAGACCAAGAAGTGATGTCAGGTGTTTCGAAAATGGTAAGCGCATCCTGCCCCACATGTGGCACCCGCCATATATCAATCTATAAGTCAGATAGGTAGTGGTCACTAACTAAGGCCCAATGTCACCGATGCCATCAGTGATCATTTGATGAAGAGAGATATTGTATTTATCTACCAGCTTGCGATACCTGCCAAAAAAGCGTTTGAATGTAGAGACAAGTCTTGCTCTGGTGTAACCTTGATTTAATAGTTTGTAAGAGAGATGGCCATGTCTCTTTACAAAATCACCATATGAACTGCATGCTCTAGCATATCGAATAAGCTGGGAAATGTATACCCCATAAGCTGGTGAGAGTGGAATATTACTTATGAGGTGTGGAAAATTGATGATACTAAAGTTAAAATCATCTCTCTTGTCATATAGCCTAGTAGAAAGGTGACCATTAGAGTCAAATTCAAGTAAAATGTCCAGATATGAAGCAGAAAAGGCCATTTCTGTAGTTTCTTTAATCTCCAATTCTGGAGGATAAATCATATAAAACTATTCTCAGTTATTCGAATCCGAAACCGAATCCGAAACTGAGTCCAACTTCAGCATCGTTGGCCTTTCAACCTCGTGCATTGAGCAGCCATACTTTCTGTGTGTCGCTACGAGATTCAGTTCCTGCTACGTCTATCTACAGTCACACCAGTGGAGCCAGTACGACATTCGGTAAGAGGTTTATTTTTGTATCCGTATTTAGAGCATGTGTTAACTTTGCGTGTACCAATAATAACTGTTAGTGAATGAGAGGTGAGATTGTGAGAAGCTGTGTGCGGAAAGAAACGGCCTCGAAGGTTATCCAAAGCACGTCACTAATAAGTCGTGTTAAAACTGATAAGTCGTGTTAAAACGTGTGGCAACATCTCACCACACATCGAGTATACAGTATGGGCCCTAATTATGGTCTAGTTTAAAAAGAGTATCTAAATTTACGAGCGATCGACTGTAATAGTGTTTTCAATATTCACTGAGTTCATTCGAAAAATGTCTGTCGCGTGATGACGACGCCATCGTTTTACAATTGGGGCTTGGGCGTGCATTAAAAACAACCGTTCCCCTGATTTCTACCACACTTCGATTGAAATGATTCTTATAGTGGAAACTGAAAGTTCAACCCCGATTTGCGAGAATTTTTGGTTGTTTTTGGGCATCGTAACTTTTGTGGAGTACGAGTCTGGGGCCCCTGTAAGGTTGTGCCGTCACGGACATAGCGGAGTAAGCGAAAGGTGTTTACATCATGATTCAAACTAGGATATATTTTCATTTTAATATACCGAGTCTGAAAACAAATGACCCTCCTGGTTTCACTTTAGTAAATTACTATATCTTGTATTTTCACTGATATCGTGAAACTTGCCAAAATGTCTCGATAGAACTTGCAGACCACGCCGTTAAACACAATGGCGTTTGTTATGCCCAATCAGATTGAGCGTTCTTCCGCACGCTTTCCAATACATTCGATAGGGGCCATGAGGTAAATTTTCTCAGTAAACGCAATATCAAGAGAAATACGAGCGTGCGGAAGTGGGGCAAAGAATATGTAAAGACATTTAACACTTCTAAATAAACAACAATTATCAAACGTTTATAACCCATGTGTTGCAAAATGTAACTGGCGCATTTTTCTTTCCGACCATTGTACAGCGGTGCACGGACAGTGGGCTATCGCCACCGGAAATATTCACAATATAGCAAGGCATTTCTGTGTTCAAGATATGACGGTCGATGAATTTCATTCGGTTGTAAAACGAATTTTAAAATGACCCCTCTGTGTCATTGTGTGGCGTTCAAATTATGGCTAAACATTTCAGTTTAAAATGTTGAAAAATGAAGTTTAGTCCACAGTTTGTTTCAACATATGCACATTTATTACTGGTATGTTATTTCATTTCAATAATTTAGCCCATCTTTAGTGTGTATTTTTTTATTTCTTTAGTCCATATTTGTTTAGCAGTGTTCTAAAATTTTTGAACAATTTGCAAATTATTCTGATGATATTTCAGATGCATATATTTGTGGTGATGATAACATAGTTGGTACTTTGTACAAAGATTGTGAATTTTGTGCAGTCCAGCTGCAATTGAAACATCAACTGATAATGGTGTATTAGTTTCCTATTGGATTTATCTGTCAGAATTGCACAAATCTGTGCTGAATTAGAATAATGACGCTGATCAAGAATCGCGTCTGATTTCAGTTTTACAGTGGCTATTGGGAGAATGTTGTTCGCAGAGGAAATGCATAATGTGCATTGAATGTAAAATCAAAATATTTAATATGAAATTTAAATCATTTTAGTGAATCATAGCTAGACAACCTATCTCTGACATATTTTTCTTTCTTTTGCAGTACTGGTATTCACTGTGTCTTTACTGCTGCTGCTAATTAAAAAAAAGAGCCAAAATAAATCAGAATACACACACTTAATACACAGACATTTGACAACAACATCCAACAGTGACATTGACAATACATACTAACAAGCAGAGCTTGTTAGTTCTAGAATATACAGAATATTATCTCACATAGTGAGTGTCTGAATATTATTCTGAATTGTATTCCAAAGCACATTCTGAAAGTACTCTTCTGAAATATCCAATAACAGTACCTTCTGAATACTTTCTAGAAATACTGAGCTTTTCATAGTGCACCTATGCACGTATTTTGAACTATCATTGATAGTGAAGGCAGTGACAATAAACATTTAATATTTACGTGCATTATATATTTAATTGAACTTGACATTTTAGAAGTACACTGACAAATATGAAAACAAAAAAGAAAAGTCAAAAAGCATCAAACCTTGCAAAGAAATTATACATGGAGAGCCGAAGGTCTTCCCCAAAAAGCCAATATGAGATTGTCTCAATCAGAGGTGATGGCAATTGTCTATATCGTGCTATAAGTTATGGGATCTACAATACTGAAGATTACCACATACAAATCAGACTTGGTGTTATTGATTATTTAACTACACATTGGGATGATTATGAAGATGTAATCAAAGTTGAATATGCAAGGTGGCATATCCAAACGAAAGAGGAATATGCACACTATATGAGCAGACATGAACCAGGTTTAGCTACATATGCAGGTCATATTGAGTTACTGCAGCTGCTATTGTGTATAATGTATGTATCCAAGTACATCTTGACCCTGCAAATAACCCCATAGACACTGTTGGCAATATCAATGGACCATTAATTATCCATCTTGTTTATAGAAATGCCATGCCAGACAGTGGACATTATGATTTTCTGAAACCCATTTCAAGTTCCATCACAGTTCCTACATGTAGACAGCAGTGCAAGAGAGAATGGATTCAAAAAAAGAGGGCTGATCCAAATTTCAAACAAAATGAGAAAGTAACCGATTTAATTAGAAAGAAAAGAAAACGATGTGATGAAGAAAACAAAGCACAAGAGCAACAGGCATATTTATTTCGAAAAAGAGCCAAGCGGATAGATGAAACTTACAAAGCTAATGAACAACTGAAAGACAAAATTCGAAAACAATGTGTTCGTTCAGATAAAGATTATAAAATGACAGAGAAAGAAAAAGATCAAATACGAAAAAAGCTTAAACGTTGCCATACACAACATAAAACAACAGAACAACAGAAAGACTTAATTCGAAAGAAAACAATTCGCAGAGATAAACAATACAAAGCAACAGAACAACAGAGAGATGTAATTCGTAAGAAAACTGCGCGCTTAGATAAAAAATATAAAACAACAGAACAACAAAATCAGGCCATTTACAAGAAAACAATGCGTTTGGATAAACAATACAAAGCAACAGAACAACAGAGAGATGTAATTCGTAAGAAAACTGTACGCTTAGATAAAAAATATAGAACAACAGAACAACAGAATCAGGCCATGTACAAGATAACAATGCGTTTGGATGAACAATATAAAGCAACAGAACAACAGAAAGATGTAATTCGAAAGAAAGCAGTGCGTACAGATAAACAATATAAAGCAAAAGAACAACAGAAAGACGTTATTCGAAAGAAAAACAGACGTTTAGATGAGGCATACATTTGTACAGAGAAAATCAGCAACGCTTTATTCAAGAAAAATAGACGAATTGATGCCCACTACAAACAAAAAGAAAGACTGAAAGTCAAAG
Organism: Ptychodera flava; assembly: GCF_041260155.1. NCBI lineage: Eukaryota > Metazoa > Hemichordata > Enteropneusta > Ptychoderidae > Ptychodera > Ptychodera flava. Next base: position 30,307,957 of record NC_091942.1, on the reverse strand, counting down.
AAGCGATTAAATGTATTTCATAGACTAAAAGAGAAAGCAGCAAATGCTACCACAATGAGAAAATCCAGACTGAACATTGCATATCGTGAAAAGGAAAGGGTAAGAAACACCATTGCTATGATGAAAAGACGGACCAATGAAAATTACAGAGCAAAAGAACGTTTACATGACAACAGGCAAAAACAGAACCAAAGACACTGTACACAACTGAATGTGCAAGAACTTATAGAATATTTCCACAATAGTATTTCTGATGGACCTCACTATAAGTGTGCATGTTGTAGTCAGCTCTGGTACAGAAAAACTTTGATTAATTACAACAATATCAAAGACACTCTACCACTTATAACTAGACTCAGGATAACACATGATGATAATGATGTGCAATGGCTTTGCTCAACATGTTATTCATATTTGAAAAAGGGCAACATTCCTCCATGTGCAGTGCATAACAACATGTCATTTCAACTTTACCAAAGAGCTTGCACTTCATCCATTAGAAGAAAGACTAGTTGCATTACGTATTCCATTTATGCAGTTGAGAGAGCTACCTCGAGGACAACAGACTTCATTACGAGGGAATGTTGTTAACGTACCATGTGATATATCTACAACTGTTAACACATTGCCACGCCCATTAGATGCATCACAAACAATACCACTGAAGCTAAAACGAAAACAAAGTTACAAACATGCATATCAAGTGCAAAATATTAGACCACAGAAAGTTGTTGATGCTGCACAGTGGCTAGTACAAAATTCTTGTCTGTACAAGTCTGAAAATGTCACTATCTCACCCCACACAAATCATTTTGGTGTAGTTAAAGATAAACAGCAAGAATGGAAAGAATTTTTACCTCAAGACAACTCTGATAAACAAATTGCAACTGATGATACACAATGCACAGATGAATCTAACAAATCAGATAGTCATACAGGTATAAATCAAAATGACTCGGATCATTCAGTAACACATACTGCCACAACTGATAAGATTATTACATATACCACAGATAATGCTGATAGTGAACTGAACATAAACAAAGCACAAATTACAAGTAATAGGGATCAGAACCACCAGAATCATTACATGTAACAACAAATACTGAAAATGACACAAATAAAACAAGTAACACAAAAGACTGTCCTAATTTGCCAGAGCAAACAAATGTAACATCTGACACAGAATCTGATGATGAGTGGACAGAAGTGACAAACATAGATGACCGTGCTACAGGAAATCTTGATACATTACTTACACCTGAAACAACTGATATTGACAATGATGGTGCATACTGCTATGCTCCAGGAGAACGCAATAAACCGATGGGTTTGTTTCAAGATAAATATTCTGAAGAGTTGTCATTTCCTAAAATATTTGCTGGCCAACCTAGACCAAAGACAAAAGTACCTGTACATTACAGTACACTATGTAAGTGGGAACTAAGACATTCAGACAGGAGAGTTGCTAAATCAGTGCCGAACATTTTCTTCAAACTTAAGAAATTACAAGTAAAGCAAATACAAGACAAAGCTACATTATCTCTACGTAAATGTAAATTTGAAGGCAAACAATTGAAAGCTGCTTCTTTCCAATCTCATGAGCAAGTACAAAATGTGTTGCATCTTGATGAAGGTTACAAAATTTTGAGAACTGTCCGAGGATCACCACCATATTGGGAAAAAGCAAAAAGAGATTTATTTGCAATGATTCGTCAGCTAGGACTACCCACATTTTTCCTCTCATTTTCTGCTGCAGAAACTCGATGGCATCATTTACTACGAATACTTGGACAAACTGTGCATCACAAATTATACACTGATGAAAGATTAGTCAAATGACTTGGAAAGACAAATGTGAATTGATTCAGTCTGATCCTGTGACTTGTGCAAGACATTTTGACTATTCTGTACAACGATTTCTTCATGATTTCTTAGAGAGTTCTCTTCATCCTATTGGTGAAATAGCAGATAGCTTTTATCGAGTTGAGTTTCAACAGAGATGATCACCACATATTCATATGCTGGTATGGATCAAAGATGCTCCACAGTATGATAAAGATGATAATGATACAATCACTGACTTCATTGACAGATACATCTCTTGTCAAAATTTAATGAATTCTGATGATGAGACACTGCAAAATCTGATCAACCTGCAACTACATAGACATGCCAAAACCTGCAAAAAGAAGGGACAATGTGTCTGTAGATTTGGCTTCCCATTGCCACCAATGCCATAAACAATGATACTGACTCCTCTTGAATCTGATTGTCCAGAGGAAACACAAAATCAACTGAAAGAGCACTATGTCAAAATAAAGGCGGAATTGGATAATATGTGTATGGGTGATGATATCACATTTGAGGAATTTCTGTCCAAACTCAAACTTGATGAGCAAACATACATTGATGCTATTCGCTCATCACTTGCAACTGACAAGGTTTTTCTCAAGAGAACACCAAATGATATCAGAATTAATAGTTACAATTTAACATTACTACAAGCTTGGAGAGCAAATATGGATATTCAGTTTATTCTAGACCCATATGCATGTGCGATGTACATTGTGTCATACATAAGTAAGGCTCAGCGAGGTATGAGTAACCTACTAGAGCGTGCCACTAAGGAAGCAAGAGAAGGTAATAAAGATATCAAAGACAGAGTTAGACATATTGGAAATAAGTTTCTTAACCATGTAGAAGTGAGTGCTCAAGAAGCTGTATATTTGGTACTTCAAATGTCACTGCGCCGTGCTACACGTGATTTTGTGTTTATTAATACATCACCACCAGACAGTTGCACAATTTTGTTGAAACCACTCTGTGAAATTCAAGGAATGCCTCCAGAATCAACTGACATAGAAACTGACAGTCTCATTAAAAAGTACCAACGTCGCCCAAACCTCTCTTGGCATGGTGCCTGGCAGATTTTGCAGCTTGGTTTGACTTCCACAAAGATGACACAAAACATAATCAAACAAACCACTATGATGACAATGTTGATGATGAACTTGTACAACCATCATCTGAGTCACATGTTTCATACAAAGTTGGTGGACTGATCTACAAAAAACGTCAAAAATGTAAAGTAATTAGATATGTTAACTTCCACAAAGCAAAAGAACCTGAGAATCATTACAGAGAACTATTAATGCTGTTTCATCCTTGGAAATCTGAAAGTGAACTCATTGAGAATTGTGATTCATATCAAGAGAAATATATGCAGTTGAAGGCAGACATAGATGCAAAGAGATGTCAATACCAACATAATGCTGAAGTTCTCCAGCAAGCAATAGAGAATCTGCAGAATGAAAACGCTGAACAAAATAATGCTGTGAGTACAGTAGCACCTAATGCAATACACAATGATGAACAAGATGCTAACCAGGGTTCAATTGAAAACAATGGCTATGCATCTTTCAATCCAGACAAACCTGAACATTCAAATTATGATATTGGTCAAGACCTAGGTATTGCTGTCAATAACCCATACATTGAGGATTTACAGCAACCCAGAATGAACAAGCAGGATTTCCATAATCTTGTAAGGAAACTAAATGAGAAACAGAAAGAAATATTTTATCATATTCTCAATTGGGTAAAAACTAAAGATGCTCAGTTATGTCTGTTTCTGACAGGTGGAGCAGGAGTTGGCAAATCTATGGTAGTCAAAGCAATATACCAAGCACTCTTACGATACCTTGGAAGTATACCAGGTGAAAACCCTGACCTTATCACAATGATTCTAATGGCACCAACTGGAAAAGCTGCATACAATCTTGGTGGTACTACTATTCACAGTGCACTTCAAATACCTGCTAGTCAAGGTTTTCACTACAGAGCACTCTCAACAGATAACTCAATACATTGCAAGCAAAGTATCGAAACCTGAAAGTAATATTTATTGATGAAATCTCAATGGTTGGTAATGGCATGTTCAATTATGTGAATCTACGGCTGCAGCAAATAATGGGTAACAAGAAGTTGTTTGGTGGTGTCAGTATCATTAGTAGTGGTGATTTGTTTCAACTCAAACCTGTGTTTGATGGTTGGATTTTTCAAGATCTAAATGTGAACTATGGGCCTTTAGCAACAAATCTTTGGCAAGAATGTTTTACAATGTTTGAATTAACAGAAATAATGAGACAAAAAGATGATGCAAACTTTGCTCAGTTACTAAACCGACTTCGAGAAGGAAACCATACAGACAATGACATTAAATACCTGAGACTCGTATTGTGCAATTGAACTATGAAGATGAAACTACAGAACATGTTACTGACATAGTCCACATTTTCTACAGCAATGCCAGTGTTGATTCACATAACATCCTAGCCTTTAACAAATTGACAGGATTTAAGACAACCACTGAAGCAGTAGACACAGTTATTGGTGATGTTGATCAAGCTGTTAAAACTAAAATCCTAAAGAGTGTTCCAAAAGCAGCTCAAAAGACAATGGGTTTACAACATACATTGCATATTGCCATAGGACAGAGAATTGACCTCTGCATAAATTTATCAGTTGAAGATGGCCTCATAAATGGTGCATCAGGAATAATCCGATTCATTGATATACTAGATAACAACAATGTCACCAATTTGTGGATTGAGTTTGATGATCAGTCTGTAGACCGCAAAACACGTCATGACAAGAAACATCTACTGCACAGTGGTATCAAAGCCCAGTGGACTCCAATACAAAAAATATCAAGACAGTTCAAAGTAGGTCGTTATAAAAATGCTGAAGTCTTACGAAAACAATTTGCTATTCGTCCAGCTAGTGCGAAAACAATACACCGTTCACAAGGTGACACACTCCAACAGGTTGTTGTAGATCTGCCAAACAAAAAACAGTATCATCTACATTATGTTGCACTGAGTCGTGTAACTCATCTAGAAGGTCTTCATATTCTGAATCTGCATCCAAAAAATATAACAGTCAGCAGTGATGTTCAAACAGAAACAGTTTACTCACTGAAGCAATGTTACAACCAAATTTACAATTTCCCTACAAATACGATGAGACCTATTTTGTAGTTGCACATCAAAATGTGAGATCATTACATGCCCATTATGAAGATGTTGCATGTGATTACAGTTTAACAGCTGCAGATGTGATAATTTGTACAGAGTCAAAACTGTCCCCAAATGATAGTTCCAGTTATGACTTACCAGGCTATGTAACTTACAGTCATGATGGGTCATCATCAGGAAATCAGAGATCAGCACATGGCACTGTTATTTACTCCAGACATGGCTATTTTGAAACACCACAAAGCATTGATTATGGTGGCATTGAATTCACACTATCAAAGTATCAAACACCGATTGGTATCTTGCAAATTATTGGTACATATTGTAATCCAAATACTGTAATTTCAACTTTTGAAAAGGCAATTTTTAACCTGCATCTTAAACTTCATCCCAATGACCCCATTGTCATAATCGGTGATTTTAATGTAGATATGCCAGACAATTCTGTCAGAAAACAGAAACTATTACAGTTAATGACAGAAACATATGATTACAAACAGCTGATACACTCTCCAACAACTGATTATAATTCATCCTTGATCACATCTACACCAATATTGATCCTATTGAAGGTCATGTACTTGAATCTTATTTCAGTGATCATAAGCCAATATTTGCAGCCTTCAATTCACACACATAAATGTGACATTTGAATGGAAAAAAATAATTTTCAATACAAATAACACTCATTTCCAATAAGCAGAAATGCATGTTCATTTATCATTAGTAGACTATCGGTCATAAATTTAGTCATCCCCTTTCTCACCACTGTTAAGTGATGTTTTGCGCCAAAGACTGAGAATAATAAATGTTTACACAAATTGTCATGTGTGATACAGTTCTCCACTTCTCAGTACACTTTGTTCTCAGTTTTGAAAATGGTCAGTAAGCCTGTAGATTTCTTATTCACATTAAATACCTACTCTATAATTTGTGTATGACAGTATTGACATTTCTTTGTCACTACTTACAGTCTGTACAGAGAGACTACTACTCTCTATGCTATTTATCAATGAAAATCCTCTTTTTAAATTGCATTCTATGTCAGATTATTCCCACAAACTTGAGCACAATGAGGCTCGCTGTCTACGATGATGATTTCAAGTGAATCAATAATGCATCCAAACAAATTCAAAATTTTTTGTATATCCAGTTTTTCTATAGAAATCTAAGCCTTACATTCTAAATTAGTTTGCACATTTAATGATCGCCTGTCTGATGAACATATGCTGTTCCATAATTAAATAATTACCAAACTAACAGCTAGACGCACTTAAGTACGCTTAACTCACAAAAATAATTTGTAAGCACACACCGCTACACAGGATATGGTGTTCAAGGAATTTAATAAGCAACAGTAGACAAATACAAAGCAGTGATAACCTAATTACGGAAAATACAATGTCAAGCAAAACTACGAAAGTAAAATCTAGGCAAAAACCATTTCAAAACTAAGCACAAAATAACTCAAAGATTGGGTGAGGGGTCTCCGCCAGTCTGCTTCCTGGGCAAAGGTTTGGGTTGTAAAGTTGTGATTGCAGACCGTTGGAAAGCCGAAAGTGAAAGTGGTTCCACCGGGCCGGTGGAGACCACCTTCTTGAGTGGGGGTACATGCAATGGACGGCCCACAGTGGGAAGCAGACTAGTGGAACCAAGGAGGAGATGGGGTTGGTGGCGGGATAGCTTGGCAGACAGCCTGATGGCCTAGAATGAATGAACTTGGACCAGAAGCTTGCAGCAAGGATTAGGTCAAGTGCCGTGCGCAAGAAAGATTGGTAGCAAGATAGCAGATGCTAAGGTGTCTACGTCAGCAGATGAGTAGTTAGATAGCTAGTTATAAGATGTCTACGTCAGCAATGCAAAGTGACTTCGGGACATGTTGTTCTGCAGGCAGCCTAGCTTCGTGGACTTACAAACTGGATTTGTGTTAACACACAATTGAAATGACACATCTCCCTAATACACTGATGACCCACGGTGTCCACTCAAGTCTCACTTTGATTTAAAAATGTATTATCGTTGTTTGGTTGTTGAATATTGTGACTCAAACACTATTCATGCAAAAATGTCATAAAAATACAGTGTTCAATGCCATTTTAAAACAATTTTACCGGGTGCAAAATTGAAACACCTCTCAGATTGCACCATTACACACATTAATTTCTTAAAATTTTCGATGCGAGAAGAGGGACACCCGCGTCTCATGCTTCCCCCTTGGTGTGTTCTAACAGTTTTACTTTGTAAAAAAGCAACTTAAAAACACCCTTACATTGCACCAGACTGCACCATTGCACACATCATTTTCTCAAATTTTTCCACGCAAAATAGGGGACACCCCTCTGCTTCTCTCGTGTTCTCTTCCGTGTACTTTCAAATCCCACCCAGTCAGATATCCTACTGAAAACCCTGTCATAATACCCATTCAAATGAAACAATATTACATGGTTGGATACTGAGTTATAGCGTGAGCATTTATATCTGTATTCTGTTGTCACTTTGAATTTCATTTTGTTGGTTTCACCTTGTTCAACCCTCATGAGATAACCAATAATAATCTAGCAGGGTACACACGAATTTGAAAGGTCTTTACCATTGCTGTATTTTTGTAAATTTTACAAAACTATGTATTGGTATTAGACTCATCTAAGTTTGGGGGTAGTGAAAATTTCCGAGTTTGGGGGTTACTCAAATCCATCATGGTTGGCAAGGGGGTGCTCGACATTTCGGACTTTCCAATGAAATTCCTCCACCTTCAGGCCGTAAATAATGACGGCTTCCTTACCCTGGATATTGTAAAATGAAATGCTTTCTTAAGATAATTATTTTATGCCAGAATTTTATGGACTTAGGAAGTTGTATTCTTCAATCAAGAGACGAAAATTATTCTTCTTTACCGTCTCATTACATGAACACTATGCCAAAATCCATGACAATATGTTTGCAGTGGCAATTGATGTGGCCATTTGTGCCTGTGTCTGTCTCCCCCGGTCTAAACGATATCTTCAAAACCATTGTATGTTCTGTTTCCACTAACTTCCAGTGAGTTTTGCGAACTTTTCGAGAAGAGGTCAATGGTTTTCTTTAATATGTAATCAGATCTAGCCTGCAGCTTTGCTTGAATCTTCTACTGTGCACTCAACGAGAGACGTTTTGAAAGCCTCTCCGCGCCTCAGACACATTTGACAATTGTATTATGTAAAGCTATTGCCGTCTGAGTGAGATGAACAGCATAATTTAACATTTTCCAACAACAACAACAACAACAGCAACAACAGCAACAACAACAACAACAACACAACAATAATAATAATTATTATTATTTTATTGTAAAGACACGATTATTGACAGAAAATCGGATTTATATGTACATACAGTTGTAATTTTCATATGCAGGTGTAGACCGCCCTCTACGGCGAATTGAGCTCCATTCATTAGTGCCTTGGGGGGGGGGGGGTCACAACATTATTCTTTATTTGGATCACACCGCCAAATCAGTAGCTGGCAGTTTGGTTTTTCTAACAATTTTATCCTCGTTTCTACATTTTTAAGCAAAGCTCTCTTTTTTTCTTAGGAGTACTACCCTTGTATAAGTTCCGGGCATCCAGTGACACGCTTTTGGCAAACAATATGAAGCCGAAGGTGTTAATATTAGGTCATTCTTTCGTGGAGAGGTTAAAGGCGTCTATGTCATTACAGCATTACATATCCGAAATAATAAACCTCAACACTATCATACAAAAGCAATATAGCATGGATTCAACATACAACAGCATTTGTGCTGACTTCATAGGTAAACAAGGAAAAAGCTGTAAAAATGCCAGCTTCAAATAACGGTTGCTGATATCATCCTGACTATAGGGGCCTACTGGCCTGGCAAAAAATAACGAATAAGATATTATGCACTCTGGAAAATGTCAAATAATATTGTATGTTAAATGATAGAATATGCATAAACAACATTGACAGTTCACAATCATTGTATTGATACAACAGCCATAGTTAAATTTTTCGTTAAATGAATGACACTATAGTGGTACACCATACTGCTGTAGACGTTTTCGAACTTTTTATGAAATGATAATGTGTATGTAAAAACTTTTTAAATATACAATAAGAGTACATTGGTATATACATTTTTGGCTTGATTCTTCACCTAGGATTAAGTATTCGACTTCGATAAATAACTTCAAATGTCTAAAGTTCACTGTTTTCAACTCTCAGCGATGGCTATCTCAGGGAAATTAGTATCCGTGTGTGTTGAAATCATCACGGAATAGGGTATTTGTGTTCTTCTTCACCGACCATGAAAGAAGGGGTAATTTTCCAAAACACTGGGCCAATGCAATGTATCATATTTGCTACTCCAAACTCTCGAAAGGATATAATATTAGTCTTCTGTTTTTAGCTCTGCTGCAAACTTGAGATTAGAAAGGCAGATCAGTGTCTCATCCTAGTATACCACCCATATAATGAGCATTAAACACATACCCTTTGAAACCAGTTGTATAATATTCTGAGAATGATGTACACCCATGTCAGTTCAAAATCGGAAAAAATCGGCGTCATCACGTGCAGTGTGTTTCCAGCAGGTATCAATGCAACTTACTATACACTGTTATGTAATGTTACTCTTTTCAGCATTGACATTGATGTAACTGTATTGTATATTGTTTCTCCTTTTCCTGGATTTTGAAAATTTCGGGATGGTAGGTGGTCCAATTCCTCACAAATGATGTCTTTTTGGTGCAAAAGTCCTGTAAAAATGATCTCTTGAAATTTGCAGTATGGACATTGATACCCAGCCCTCCTGGGTGTGGCACCATCGAGTGTCAACTGCATAATTTATACTGATTTACTGGTACTGGATTATATATTTAACTCATACACAGATACCAGTAATTTAGCCTAAGATAAATAAAAGTTTCTCTTCACAATGGATAACCCATCTATTACTCTGACACCACAATACATTTCAGGTGTACTTAATACACACAACAAAAGTATTTCAAAGGTCATCACATTTTGTCGCTGAAGAATACTTATACAAGTCATCAACTCTGTGGCAGAGTTATTTGTTGTGATAGCGAAGTAATCACATGCAGTGATTGAAAGTATACGGGGGTGGGCACATGTCGTTTAACATTATGTGCGAAGGACCCTCCTGTATGCACACTCCTTGTGTTTACGTGTACGAATATGAAACTTCATCGACGTTTGTTCACATATTTGCTACTGCGATATGTTCGATGCGGTGATTATTCCATTTGAGACAGTTTAATCATCATAAGTAATAGTGCACTTCAATCAATCACCATAGTAACTGTATCCAATATCAAGGAAATCAATCGTCTACAAATTGTCTGACATGAACACAAAGAATACAAAAGATTCTTGGCATACAGAAAACGAACCAAAACACAAAGACGAAAATAGCACTGGGAGTATCATTAACTAAAATTACTATCAATCCAAATATTTGAAAAAATTTGCATGGAAAAGCTCAATGATTCTTCAGATACATGAGCTGTGATGCCAAAAGTAAAATTGACAAAAATCACGCTACTCAAGATCCTACGTGCTAAGATGCAAAAAGAAATGAGGATTAACACGAAGGGAAAAACGATCACACAGGTCAGTGAACATCTCATGAAAGAAATTCTCAATAATGACCACTATTACGAAATACGATGACAGAGAATATTAACTTTCCGACAGAAGTCACAGTTACAATAGTGACATTGATTTTGGTACTAAAACATTTGATATAAAGTCTCTTGGCACTTCACTTTTGGAAGTGTTTGGTTGATGGACACTTCAAAATAATCTTTAACTGTAAATACATCATAATGTCTCTTTCTACATTTTGTTGTATTTGAGTCAAAGGAAGCTTTACGTTCCGGGGCTGATGTGTATCTCGTCATCTCGTCACGTGTGTTTTCATATTGTGGGTGTTTTGATGCTCCGACATCCCGTTGCAGCCATCCCCTATTTTTCCATAAAAAATTAATGACCCCAGGAAGACGTTACAAATACTCAAAACACCAGTTGTGCGGCCTCAAACGAACCTATATCTTGAACTAAATGAGCACAAATTCGCAATCATATATGCTCTAAGTTAATATAATTTAGTCAATTTTTTGCACTCCCCGTCGACTGGACGTGGAAACGATTCTTTCGAATCATTTGCAGTTCAGTTGGATTTTAGAGTGACAAAATCGGGTCATTTCATTATAAAGTCGTTTGTACTTCACTGTGGTTTGGCCTATTGCAGTTTGTATGGGCGGGGCCTTAGGGTAAACCATTTACATTCTTATCATCTCCCATGTTTTCGAAGCTGAACTTACTGTTACCTATTCTCCCACGCGGCAAAAACACAGCGCTTAGCGCGGAGCAATTTATCACCAAAATTATCGCAGCTTGCCGTCTAAACGGCTAGGACTACGGCGCACCAATTGTTTCATAAATATTTATCGTTAGCGTATAAAAATAAAGTGAAATTTTCTTTGTAAAATTCGTCAGAAAATGCGCTCGAATGACACAGACGTGCAAAATTGTATGATCACATTGTATTGATGTAACTTTTCATGACAACAGTCTTTATCTGGCAAAATATAGGAAGTATAAAAAGATATGTACAAAGAAAATAAAACTGTCTGAAAACTGAACAATGAAATGCCATTCTCGGTTACAATAAAGCATTGTTTGAATTAAGGAAAGAAAAATTCAACGCAATGAAATCTAATTCCATAAAACACCTATTGGAAAGTCATAATTCTTTTAAATATAAATAGAAAGACATAACAGAATCAAGTTTGCAATTATTTGGAAAAAGCCATACACCATACGCATTGTTTACGTCATGTCTAATAGGTAGCACAAAATGTGCAAGATACAGCGTGCAAAATCTCTTATATGCTCCATTACAAAATAATTCCAACGTTAAGGAACTTTGCAAACGCTGCCAGAAATGTTCGACTGAGAAACTTGACAGACGAATTTCAATAGTCACAAAGTGGTTTCCATTTTTCAAGCTTACGAAGTTGTAATGTTAAAAGCTAATGGTGTTATGTTTATAGCTTTCAACACTAACGGTTTCGATAGATCCACACCAAGTGTAAATAAATATGTCTGCAAAGATAGATCAGGTGCAGCCAACGAATAATGCACTTTTAAAGGGGTCATTATGATAAGATAAATTGTGCAGGACAAGTAATGTAAACTGACTAATTGTAAGTCCAGGGGGTAATTTAATTAGCTGTTCATAGTTTGCCCCGCAACTAAATTTTCCGACTTGCCCTCCTGCACTCAAACTTCATTTTAACCCGCTCCCCACATATTTTAGCCTGTTTCCCTTCTCATGATTGTGAATTTTGAAGCTCCCCTGCTCTGTGGCGAAAAAACTTGTCGATTTCCCCTACCTTGGAAAAATTCCCCCTTAAAATGTTATCATTCCCCGGCTAACACGAAGCTCCCTTGACTTGTGATGAACCCTAATACGCTTCTCCATATCACCCACATACAATGTAGCCGTTATGTGCAGGGTCTAGATCTGTCGCGGGGTCTATGGTAGACTTGCCTGTTTTACATTATTTGATTTGGTATGCGAAATATGCCTAGCTTTTAAAGAAAATTGCACCTGACTGCTCAAATTGACAGTGTATATTTGATTTTTTTTGCGATTGATATGTCTTGTCTTCAAGTTGGCCGGGGTCTTGGCGTTCGTAACTACGTCCTTTGAACTCTACGACGAGATGAACAGACTGTCTGATGTTGGCCAACATGAGACCACTAACCGCCTTTCGTCTCACATCTGCTGCATGTTTCGCTATTGATCCAGCTTAGCATTCATGACTACGCCCTTTGACCTGTACGGCGAGATGAGCGGGCTGTCACATATTCAAAGTCATTTCACATCTGCTCATGTGTCAACAATGGAGGATTCAATTGCTAGACTTGCGATCAGCAACGCCTTGGTGTTCTTCGTGAACGGCAAGAAGGTAAGTTGAACTGGAAGGAAGGCACAATATATACTAGCTGTGGAAACGCAGCTATCTGTTGGCGGGGTTGCATGCGTCTTTATGTGGGTCAAAGGTCAACCCCGCCACGGATAGCTGCGGGCCAACTGCGAGCGAAAGTGGGTCTATTACGACGACACCACATGTATCGGAACTTTGAACGGCAAAATAAACCAAAGTGAGTGTAATTCAATGAAATGACCTATACCTGCCTGAACTCTGATTATTGCTCACTCCCTAACTCCTTTTGTGAACAAAATTTCTGGTTCGTTTACGTAATTTCGGCTGATTTTCCAAGGAGTACTCAAGATTTTCACTCCAGCAGCGAACTTTGACTTTTATTGATATGCTAATACAGACGCAGCTCGTTCGGTCAGATCCTTATTAGCATATCAATAGAAGTCAAAGTTCACTGCTGGAGTGAAAATCTTGAGTACTCCTTGGAAAATCAGCCGAAATTACGTAAACGAACCAGAAATTTTGTTCACAAAAGGAGTTAGGGAGTGAGCAATAATCAGAGTTCAGGCAGGTATAGGTCATTTTATTGAATTACGCTCACTTTGGTTTATTTTGCCGTTCAAAGTTCCGATACATGTTGTGTCGTCGTAATAGACCCACTTTCGCTCGCAGTTGGCCCGCAGCTATCCGTGGCCGGGTTGACCTTTGACCCACATAAAGACGCACGCAACCCCGCCAACAGATAGCTGCGTTTCCACAGCTAGGCACAATATATACACACATACCTGTGAAGGTTTAATACCATAGACTGATTGACTCACTGTTGCATGTGGACTAGCTATACATGGCGGCTATAGATAGGCCTCCACCACAGCCCTGCTACGCAATGCTAGCTACACAGGCATGCGTTACGTGGCTTCGCTATCTGTACTGAACTGTGAATCAGTACCGATCGAAGCGACGTGTCGCATGCGTGTCGGTATATGGAGAGGGGGTTGCTGCGAACCAGCTTAGCCATCGCTGGCGATGGGTCGCTGATAGTTAACGTTTGCGCTCAAAAAACTGACAACTAATAGAAAGTGTCGTACGATGTGGGTAGAAATTCAGCCGAGGGAATGAGTTAAATGGAGGGCTCTTCGACCGAAAACTAGGGGACTGATCAATTTCCACAACTAACACTACTCCGTTTCCTGTCGTTGCGTAAAAACCGTGGGTGGGCAATGTAGAAGCTGAAGGGTCATCAAGGTCAGTATAGCTCTGATGGTCACACCCCGGGAGGGGGGAGGGGACACTTCTATAACTTGCCAATACGTATACGTGCCTCCCATTGCTTCATTTATACAGCACCAGTGACCTATTGTGATGACCTTTGTTCAGGTCGTTGATTAGCCAATCAGCTGTAGAATGAATTACGTAATATGGCAGAATCGTTTTGTAGACCGTGTTTCACTACGTTTGGTCTCAAAACACGGCCGATTTCTTCAAGACGATGCAAGTAGCACGTTTATCGGCGTGATTTTCGAAAAGATTGTTAAATTTCTGATCCAACAAGGTATATGGGAGTGTAGTTCTGAATGTTTTGTGTGAGCGCACGGCCAGTTAAAAACCTGGTCGTGTGTTTTTTTGAGTGGTTCTGTTGCACACCTTTTGAATATTTAGGTTGCACTGGCGGGCATATTGACTACGGGATCAATAGATCGAGCCGAAAACCGATCTCAGGCTGACCTGCACTCAATAAAGCATCGTTATCTTTTTCTGTAGCAGGGGAGACCACTGGCTTTAGCCAAAGTAAATGTCGACTTTGTTTTAAAACACCGCCACTGATTGATCAGAACTCCATATTATGTAAGATTTCTGCCCAATAGAAAATACTAGTACCAAACAAAGTGGCTCTACTACTCCTAGTATTTATCATGACAGGTCGACCATTGCCACATTGCTTCACGGACGACTGGCGAGGCTTGTTGTGAATCGGAATTTAAAAAAAAAACACCAGTCAGACTGTAACTGCAGGTAACCGATAATATTCAGAAGCTGAACCAAAACTTGCTGAGGGTGAAAGACATTTTCTTTCACAAAATGTTTTATTATTTTCTAATCATGGTTTGGCCAGCAACAACATTGCCCTAAATGCGGTATAGTGGTAGGCTTTGCTGGCAACTATGTCATGAAAATACTTGCTCTTTACCCTATAACGTTTTGCAAATTTTGACGCTATTTTTGACATTGGTCAAAGGTCATAAGGGTCTAAAATGGGGTCTAAAATAACAAGATTTTAGGTCTAAAATGGTCCCGGGTTTTGTACCTACGGCACACCCCTACCAATTCTCTGAACGAGAACCCCCCCCAACCCCGGGATCACACGCCCTGCAAATGCCTTGGCCAGCGGACGGAGAAAGTGCGTTTACTGTGGAAAATGTAACACAGATGTACGTCAGATCACGGGGTATCATTCCAGCTTTTTAGTCCCCGCGTATGGAACGCCGTTGCTGCCTTCTGAGGTTTATTTGCTGTATTTGATGAAATGACATCAATATATGATTGAGTAATGCCTTTATATGATAAGTCGTATAAATATATGATTAGGTGATGCCTTTATATTATAAGGTGGTATCAATATATCATAAGGTGCTGTTATTATATAATTAGGTGCAATCAATATATGATTTAGTAATGCCTGTATATGATTAGGTCGTGTCAATATATGATTAGGTGATGCCTTTATATTATAAGGTGGTATCAATATATCATAAGGTGCCCTCAATATATAATTAAGTGACATCAATATATGATTTAGTAATGCATTTATATGATTAGGTCGTGTCAATATATGATTAGGTGACGCCTTTATATTATAAGGTGGTATCAATATATCATAAGGTTCCGTAAAAATGTAATTAGGTGACAACAATATATGATTTTGTAATACCTTTATATGATTAGGTCGTGTCAATATGTGATTAGGTGACGCCTTTATATTATAAGGTGGTATCAATATATCATAAGGTTCCGTAAAAATGTAATTAGGTGACAGCAATATATGATTTTTTAATGCCTTTATATGATTCGGTCGTGTCAATATATGATTAGGTGACGCCTTTATATTATAAGGTGGTATCAATATATCATAAGGTGCTGTTATTATATAATAAGTTGACATCAATATAAGATTTAGTAATGCCTTTATATGATTCGGTCGTGTCTATATATGATTAGGTGATGCCTTTATATTATAAGGTGGTATCAATATATCATAAGGTGCTGTTATTATTTAATTACGTTATATCAATATATGATTTAGTAATGCCTTATATGATTAGGTCGTGTCAATATATGATTAGGTGACGCCTTTATATTATAAGGTGGTATCAATATATCATAAGGTGCTGCTATTATATAATAAGTTGACATCAATATATGATTTAGTAATGCCTTTATATGATTAGGTCGTGTCAATATGTGATTAGGTGACGCCTTTATATTATAAGGTGGTATCAATATATCATAAGGTGCTGTTATTATATAATAAGTTGACATCAATATATGATTTAGTAATGCCTTTATATGATTCGGTCGTGTCAATATATGATTAGGTGACGCCTTTATATTATAAGGTAGTATCAATATATCATAAGGTGCTGTTATTATATAATAAGTTGACATCAATATAAGATTTAGTAATGCCTTTATATGATTCAGTCGTGTCAATATATGATTAGGTGACGCCTTTATATTATAAGGTGGTATCAATATATCATAAGGTGCTGTTATTATTTAATTACGTGATATCAATATATGATTTAGTAATGCCTTATATGATTAGGTCGTGTCAATATATGATTAGGTGACGCCTTTATATTATAAGGTGGTATCAATATATCATAAGGTGTTGTTATTATATAATTCGGTGACATCAATATATGATTTAGTAATGCCTTTATATGATTCGGTCGTGTCAATATATGATTAGGTGACGCCTTTATATTATAAGGTGGTATCAATATATCATGAGGTGCTGCTCTTATATAATTAGGTGACATCAATATATGATTTTGTAATACCTTTATATGATTAGGTCGTGTCAATATATGATTAGGTGACGCCTTTATATTATAAGGTGGTATCAATATATCATAAGGTTCCGTAAAAATATAATTAGGTGACATCAATTTATGATTTTGTAATGCCTTTATATGATTAGGTCGTGTCAATATGTGATTAGGTGACGCCTTTATATTATAAGGTGGTATCAATATATCATAAGGTGCTGTTATTATATAATAAGTTGACATCAATATACGATTAAGTAATGCCTTTATATGATTCGGTCGTGTCAATATATGATTAGGTGACGCCTTTATATTATAAGGTGGTATCAATATATCATAAGGTTCCGTAAAAATATAATTAGGTGACATCAATATATGATTTAGTAATGCCTTTATATGATTCGGTCGTGTCAATATATGATTAGGTAACGCCTTTATATTATAAGGTGGTATCAATATATCATAAGGTTCCGTAAAAATATAATTAGGTGACATCAATATATGATTTTGTAATGCCTTTATATGATTAGGTCGTGTCAATATGTGATTAGGTGACGCCTTTATA
Organism: Ptychodera flava; assembly: GCF_041260155.1. NCBI lineage: Eukaryota > Metazoa > Hemichordata > Enteropneusta > Ptychoderidae > Ptychodera > Ptychodera flava. The sequence continues at coordinate 30,290,331 of NC_091942.1, read as the reverse complement.
TTATAAGGTGGTATCAATATATCATAAGGTTCCATAAAAATATAATTAGGTGACATCAATATATGATTTAGTAATGCCTTTATATGATTCGGTCGTGTCAATATATGATTAGGTAACGCCTTTATATTATAAGGTGGTATCAATATATCATAAGGTGCTGTTATTATATGATTAGGTGACATCAATATATGATTTAGTAATGCCTTTATATGATTAGGTCGTGTCAATACATGATTTGGTGACTCCTTTATATTATAAGTTTTTGTCAATATATCATAAGGTTCCGTAAATATATAATTTGGTGACATCCATATGTGAATAGGCAATGCCGTTATATTTCGAGTCAATAACAGTATATGATTAAGTAGTGCTTATATATAGTTAGATCACAGCATTATATGAATTGAAAAGGCCATTTTCTTATAAGGTAATGTCAATATATTATTTAGTAGCGTCAATATATTATGTGCGCACGCCATTATTATTATGTGTAACGTCTTTATTATTGTACTTAGGCCTCAGCCCAAGTACATTTGTTTTCATTCCGTGGGAAAAAACTGTAAGGTATAACCATTTCTGGCTGAGACCAGGGAGGGCAAAATGTATTGGCTTCATCTTTCTTGGCATAATAAATGGCGTAATGATGTTAACTGAATGGAAGTGCTGCTCTCAGCCAGTCTTGAATAAGTGAGATGTGAATATAAATGCTTCTCTATCTGAGTTTTGGCCACAAAATCTTCTGAATATAATCAAAATGTGCATCGAAATGCAACAATTAATGCACCCTCCGTTTCCTAGGCGATGGCACGACCCTTGCTACACCCACTGGACGAGCCAAAGTGGGAGGGGTAATTTCAGTTTGGTCGAACAAGAGGGCTCGAGACCAGAATTTAACATTTAAACTTGAAACATGTTTAATCACTGACAAGATGTGGATTAGTGGTAATCAAAGAGAAAGTTTGAAAAGGAAAGGTTTTATATCCCGGACACAATGAAAAACATTACGACTGGAAACTGTACCCCCGGTTGAGAATAGTAATGCCCACAGCGATGGAGAACACTTATCCTTGAGCTGAGAAAACCAGACCATCATTTCGAAATAGAGCTGCAGATTCGAGAAGCTCGTTAAAAATAGCTAGGTACACCCCAAAGGGTGGTTTCGCGTCTTGAGGGCAAATTTCGCCTCCTTCATTTAGAAATCGTACGTTTGTTTTTCCAGGGAACACATCATTTGACACAAAATTTGCATGAAAAGGGGTCGCCAGTAAGCACGTGGTCAAATCTGGCATAAGAAACAATATGAAATGTTTGGTAAAGCCAGTCCAAAATAAACTGATTTGAACTTTTGTGTTTTGTAATTTATACCACTGCAGTAACATGACTTTTTTTTGACAACATCACACAATGTAATACGTTTTGAAACTGAATACTCCGACGTATTCTGTGTCCCCTTTGCTAAAAAATACGGTATGCTGATTACCATGTAAGGAGATGATGACGTCAAGACAGATTTGTAGTGCCTTTGGTCTTGGATGGTGCACGAAGTTTTGTCGAGGTAGTTTGTGTATTTATTTCCTAAATGGGAGATATTAGGGTCGATCTAAAAGAAGGCCGAAAAATGTTATGATACTCTAAGCAAGCTGAACTCCAATGCGAATGGTTGGATAATTTGGAGGATGTCTAGACTGATCTCGTCTCATTAAGATTATTTGGCGGTCAGTATTGAATTTCAACTGCGTCACAAGTTTGCGTCGAACGGTCAACGAACGATATTTTAGAAATCTGGAGACATGGCACATCGCAGTTTTATGTTAGTATTTTATATTTTACAAAAGATGTAAGAAGCAATGATTTTGTTGAAAATTCTGAAAAAAATATAGGAAGATTTGATCGCGAACACATTTTCACTTGGGGGTCAACTAGCCCTGCGTACGATGCTGTGTGTTCCGCTACAGCTAACCGCCCCGCTCACCACAGCCCTGCAAAGACCCGTACGTTGGGTCGGTGACTTCAAATCCATTTTGGGACTTGACGTAAAAAGCCAAATTACTGCCGAAATTCAGCGTTCTTGGGCCCAAGTCGTATCCCAGCCTACCTCAGCTACTCGATCGCTTCCAAAAATGACAGTCTTTTATTCACTTCTCGTAAATAACCGTCGATGTCGGCAACTCTCTCGCTGGCCCTGCGTACGATGCTGTGTGTTAGCTGTAGCACACAGCATCGTACGCAGGGCTAGGGGTCACATGGGTCGCAGCCATGTTGCCTCAAACTTATTTCTGTCTGCACTCAAAACTCAAAAATGTCGCATATGAACCTGAAAAATCGATGTAATTTTGTCAAACTTCGGCGAAATTTCAGCCTATAGACAAAATTTCATCTAGGTAAGGTAAATTTACTGAAATTTGATCGACAAATAATCCTGAGCTTGAACGTGACAGCTCGCCTTCTCCGGGAAGTCATGCATCCGGCCAGCTGCCCATATGGCCGGGTGCATGAGATTGTTTTCAAGCGACGGCGGCAGACCGTACGGGGCTCTGGATGAACCTACCGCCGGTGTAGCTGTAATAACTGTTGCGTTGTTTTTAATCACCATGGACGAAGTCCGAGGGGACTTATAGGTTTGGTCATGTCCGTGCGTCCGTTCACGCCTAGTACCCAACCCCATACAGATGCACGTCGATTTGTTTCACAATGCTTTCAAATTTGGCCGTGTTAGAGGACTTTTTAGTTTACACCTCCATAGACTCCCATGTATAAGGCAGTTCTCCATAGATTCGCATGTATGATGCCAAGAAAAATGAAAATTTAGTTTCTCATCGTATTCATATTGCCTAAAGGATGCAGTGACACAGTTTTTTTGTCCCCACGGATAAAGTCCAGGGGGCTTATAGATTGGCTCATATCCGTCCGTGAGTCCATCAGTGAGTCCATCGGTTCACGCAGATATCTCAGACATTTTGACAAAATATCATGTGACCTTGGTGACCTTTGACCGCAAATATACATTATTGTCCATAACTCAGTAACCACAAGTGCTAAACCTTTCATATTTGGTATGATGGGACACCTTATGACGCCACATATTGTACCCCATTAATTATGCGCATATCTAATTCTGAGCAAGCCAATAGAGCTGGATGTCCGATTTTTGGTATATAGGGATAACTATAGGGTAGAAATCTAAATATGCCCATCTAAATATTAGACATCTACCATCGAGAACAAAAGAAATTTGCTGTAATTTGAATATTTAAGGAGCTTAAGCAATTCCCGCCATAAATAAAGAACCCCTGCCTCAAACTCCACAAAAGTTGCTAGACATATTTTGCCGTTGTCATGCCATTGCTTCGTTTAATAACCAGTTAATCAAATGCCTCATTGACAGGAGGAAATTCAAGACCATATTTGAATAGTAGTATATATTGTCCTCAAAATTACTCTATCACGGCCCAAGTACTCATTGCCTTCAGCAATACTGCCTTGTTATGTTTAAAGTCATTATATGATTATATAGAGGGCGCACGCCTTCGGACACTTTCCTTGAGCGTGCAAACTTTCATTCGCTTTGCCCGACGCATAAGTTCTTGCGGGATACATCCTACAATGGATGGAACGGATTTTATGGGAGTTGGGACTTGGAAATCTCGTCTTTGCGTGAGTACAATTGGTGATCGTTCAATACTCCTGTCCTGAGTAAGTGCGAGAGCACAGTTGCACCCGACGAGAGTGCGGCGCAAGTGTAAGTGATCCCATCACTGCTAGCAGTACAGGTCTACGGTCAAATTTGCGACGAGATATCTGTCGATATGTCGTATATCCGCAGTAAACAATGTCAGACGAGGGTGGACACGGAGAGACGTCAATCATAAAGTTCGATCGTGCATTGTTGTAGAAACGCAACTATCTGTTGGCGTTGTAGCGTTCGTCACTTTGCGGGTCATCAAAAGGTCACCACCGCCATGGGGTTGACTATGACCCACATAGCGACGCACGCTGGTCTACCCCGCCAACAGATAGCTGCGTTTCCACAGCTAGATCGTGGAATGCAATATTCTTGTGTTTAGCTGATCGAAATACAGCTGTATTTCTATCAGCTAAACACAAGAATGTTACAATCGACGATCGAACTTTATGTTTGACGTCTCTCCCGCCGTGTCCGCCCTCGTCTGACATTGTTTACTGCGGAGATACGACTTCGAGTGAAAAGAATGTCCTTTAGCGCGATATATCTCGTCTCAAATTTGACCGTAGGCCCGCATTGCTAACAGCGATTGGATCACTTACACTTGCACCGCACTCTCGGCTGGTGCAACTGTTCTTTTGGCCTTGCTCTGCATGGCAGGGCTGTGTGTTACCGGCGTTATATTACGTTGTACGGCCGGCCGTATAACGCCGGTAACACACAGCTCTGCCATGCAGAGCTACTCTCGCCCTTACTCTGGAGTCTTGAACGATCACAATCGTACTCACGCAAAGACGCTCCAACTGTCCATCTGATAATGAGATCACTACTTTAGGATCGACTCATTCGTCTATGAATTTCTGCAAGAGATTTCCAAGTCCCAACTCCCATAAAATCCGTTCCATCCATTGAGATTTGAGCGATGTACCCCGCAAGAACTTATGCGTCGGGCAAAGCGAATGAAAGTTTGCACGCTCAAAGAAAGTGTCCGAAGACGTGCGCCCTCTATATAATCACTTTAAACATAATAATAAAGACGTTACACATAATAATAATGGCGTGCGCACATAATATATTGACGCTACTAAATAATATATTGACATTACCTTATAAGATAATGGCCTTTTCAATTCATATAATGCTGTGATCTAACAATATATAAGCACTTCTTAATCATGTACTGTTATTGACTCGAAATACAACGGCATTGCCTATTCACATATGGATGTCACCTAATTATATATTTACGGAACCTTATGATATATTAACACAACCTCATAATATAAAAGCGTCACCTAATCATGTATTGACACGACCTAATCATATATTAATGTTACCTAATTATATAATAACAGCACCTTATGATATATTGATACCACCTTATAATATAAAGGCGTCACCTAATCATATATTGACACGACCTAATCACATAAAGGCATTACAAAATCATATATTGATGTCACCTAATTATATAATAACAGCACCTTATGATATATTGATACCACCTTATAATATAAAGGCGTCACCTAATCATATATTGACACGACCGAATCATATAAAGGCATTACTAAATCATATATTGATGTCACTTAATTATATATTGAGGGCACCTTATGATATATTGATACCACCTTATAATATAAAGGCGTCACCTAATCATATATTGACACGACCTAATCATATAAAGGCATTACTAAATCATATATTGATGTCACGTAATTAAATAATAACAGCACCTTATGATATATTGATACCACCTTATAATATAAAGGCGTTACCTAATCATATATTTATACGACCTAATCATTTAAAGGCATTACTGAATCATATATTGATGTCACCTAATTATATAATAACGGCACCTTATGATATATTGCCATACCACCTTATAATATAAAGGCATCACCTAATCATATATTGACACGACGAAATCATATAAAGGCATTACTAAATCATATATTGATGTCACGTAATTAAATAATAACAGCACCTTATGATATATTGATACCATCTTATAATATAAAGGCGTTACCTAATCATATATTTATACGACCTAATCATATGAAGGCATTACTGAATCATATATTGATGTCACGTAATTAAATAATAACAGCACCTTATGATATATTGATACCACCTTATAATATAAAGGCGTCACCTAATCATATATTTATACGACCTAATCATATAAAGGCATTACTAAATCATATATTGATGTCATCTCATCAAATAAACCTCAGAAGGCAGCAACGGCGTTCCATACCCGCGGACGTAGTCCGGTGAGGACTTTTAGATTGGGTCCCGTTCGTCCGTCCGTCCGTCCGTCTGTCCGTCCGCAGCCGTTTCTCTGTCACCCCAGCCGATTTTTTTAAATCTGTGTGCAAAGATAAAGTACTGTGGCATACATATGTAAGTCAATTTATTTCGCAATACGATCCAATATGGCCGCGGCCGGGCCCATGCAATTTTTGACTTTGGAACTAAACGGTTGAGGATGACTGACGCGTTTCGTCCCCATGGATTAATAATAAATGGATGATTTTACCTAGTGTGAAACGGGGCGATCATATTACATAGGATAAAAGATGGAGGACAAGCTATCTGGCGAACACTCACTTGGCTATTCAAAGTTTAACTCCAATCAATTTTGACAGTGTAACAGTGGTCAAATCCAGGTCGGGCGACAACAGAATCTTGAACCCCGAGCAAGAAGTAAACAATATATTAGCAGTCAAGAAGAGCTATTTTGCATTCTTATGAGATCTACATTTTGTCGTAAAACCTAGAATCTTGCAACAGTAACGTAGCCCATACATATGAAACCAATGCTTTAAGATGCGCAGTATACTTCTTGACAATTTTACGTATTTTTATGCTAATTGTTATGGGAATTAACCTTGACTCTTTTCCGAACAACTTAGTAGAACACTGCTTTACTCGAGTACTTTCCCGATGTATTGTATCATAGAAGATCTAGGGTTTATCATTTAATACACTAAGAAAGTTTTTAAATTTGATGTTTATTTTGATTTTTGTAAAAATCGAATTTGAATCGAATCAAATTTTCTATTTCAATTTTTCGATATTGTGCTCAGTCAAATTATGGCAGTAATAGCTACGAGGTCAAACAATGGTAAACAAAATTATTATGATACGTATAAACTTGTGTTACAGTCCTAGGCCACAAAGAGCAAATGTAAAGGGAATCGAATCGTCACATTTTACAAAACCTCCCTTTCATGCGGGTAAGCCTATGTCAAGATTTACGGTTCAAATTCGCGATTCATGTTCTGTAGTTTTAGCTACAAACAGATGCATTTTCACTCAGATTTACTCTAGCGATCCATGTACACTGATAAATTACAATAAGGACTTCAACGGCGCCTTCTATGCATGAAGTGGTCTCCAGCGATATGTTTGTTTAGGAATTCTACTCATAGGGCCCCGAGGTTACTACAGTAAGGAACTGGAATGGGAGGGAGGACCGGTGTTTTCAAAATGATGCGGTGCATAAATAGTGACCCTTCAAGAGTGTTTTCAAGGGAAAAAATGACGTCCACAATTTGCATGCACAACTGAAAATGGTAACTGATTTACAGGCCCACTGAGAAAAATCGAAGTCAAAGGTCACTCTCGTCACGTTATATTTTGTCCAAAAACTTTTCTCGAACACATCCCTCTCCACCAAAAATCAGACTTCTGGCTCTATTGGCTAACCTAGAATTAAATGTGTACATAATTAATGATGTACGGGATGATGTACGGGTCAAGGTCGGGGACAACCCTAAAATTTTGGTGTGCAGTTTGGTTCCATACCGGTCATTCTTCAATAGACACCAGCCTTGTAGGACTCTTAGATAGGATAAGAGAAGGCCATAACTTAGCTGCAGAGGTGTAGGGCACGTCAAAGATCATAGAAAAAAAAATAAAATAAAAATCTTCTCTTGACCTTGAAATTTGGCACTTGGAACCTGGCTCAATGATCTACAGATCTACAAAGTATTTGCAGAGAAATTTGATCGTTAATTTTGATGCGAATGAGGTCAGTTTTAAAGTTAAAATCCACAATGCACGGCCTCAAGAAAAAGGGTCTTAGACTACATATTATTGATATGGATTGTGACAAGTAGGGGGGGGGTCACTGTTTGTTGCTCATGTAAGTTTTGGAAGGGTCACCTTTTTTTTGCAAACACTTTTGAAGGGACACTTTTGTAAAAACACCGGCCCTCCATATAATTTCTTTCCAGTGTTGCTCATATGTAGAATGCGTCAACACTCATATCACTACTTCATGCGTATAGAAAGCACCGTTGAAGCCCTAATGATTATTTATCAGTGTATATGAATCGTCGGAAAAAGTCAATTGGTGTGAAAATGCATCTGCTCCTAGCTGAAACTGCAGAACATGAATCGTAAATCTTGGATCGTGAATCTTGAATTAAGCTTACCCCACTCATGCAACAGACAAACACACACTTCACCCAACACAAAACCTCAATCCTAGAATCTCCTATCACCTTCGCTCCGGTGCATATAGGCTAGCTCTTTTCTCTCACGTGTGCAGGATAAAAATTGTTTATTTCCTGCTTCATGCGTAGCCTATTTTCGAGATCTTTACTGTAACAGTTGAAAGGAGCGTTTAACACCTCTTTCCATAACTGTAGAGTAAAAGAAATAATGTTATAAAGGAGAGAAATCCAATTTGAGATTCTCAAAAATGACCCCTACTACAAACAATATACGGGAAATCCGTAGCATCAGGGCATAAGCTCCCAGCTTCGTTAGAATAGCAAAGGATATTCCAGTACTCAAGAAAGGCTAAAAAGACACTCCTATTTATTATCGTCCAAGTTCAGTTTACCCATCTCAGCATTGTTTTTTTAAAAAAGACTATGAACTTCCTAGAAAAGTATAATATACTTTTAAAAGTACTGTTAAAAACTGTCTCTGATCACCTTCGTGAATTACTACGACAGATTGACCGTGGTAGATCGACTACTGCGATTGTTAATTTCACAAAAGCATTTGACATCATAAACCACGGTAATTTACTCTCAAAAACGTCAACATTACAGAGTAAGGGGAAACCCACTCTCCTGGTTCTCAGATTATGCAAGCAACAGATCAACATCACAGTTCGTTGTTGCTGACGAAACTACTTGTGCAAAGTTGTCTGTCACTTGTGGGGTCCCTCAGGGCTCAACACTTGGCCCTACATTGTTCCAATTTTATATCAACGATCTTCCGACTTCCTCATTTTCGTTTATTGGCAGACGACTAGAATTTATTGCACATTTTTTAAAGCAGAACAAGCAATTTAGATCTTTCTATCGTCAACTTTCAAAAATGTAACTGATTATAGTGTGATGCCTGAAGATAAGTTAAATATCAATAGTAATAAAACAAATCATCACATTGTATTTCATGGTAAGCGTTAGCCTGTTTACCTCTTTTGAGCTCTTTGTGTATGCTACATTACATTCTGTTTCAGAAATCGGTCTTCCCGTTTATTTGTATCAGGTCTGCTGGATATTGATAAACTATAAATTAATTGTTTGTAATTTTATTTTCGATATACCATGACAAACTTTGTCATCATCGGAACGATTATTTTCAGACTGTTGATCGCAGCCGAGATACAAGGTTTAAGCTTGGTCCGAATTTATCCATTCCAAAAACTTTTACTTCTGCGGGGAAGTTTGCTATTTCATTCGCAGGTGCGAACATTACCAATTGATATCAAGTATCTCTCTTCAAAACATCTGTTTACCACGGAAATACGAAAATATCTCCTCCTTGAATGCTAATATATGTATTACTATTCATGAAACTCAAAACTCCTCAAATTATGTATCTGTCTTTGACTGACACTTGTTTTATGCAAGGTTCATACTAACCCTTTTTTGATTTTTGATTTTTTGTACTTTGAGTTGGAGTCACACTCGATTAGCGAAAAACTATTTTTCTTTACTTCTATTGCCATTTTTATCTTGTAACTGTTTCAACCTATACAACACACACATTCTTTAATTGGCAATCAAATGAACTGAAATAAAATCTGATTTCTTTTGTAAAACCTCTTTCCAGGTAACTGACCATAATGTCGATCCAGAAATGTCACTTCTGTCTTATCTCAGAAGAAAGTGTATCCTTGATTAAAATGTGAGTAAGAAATAAACCACATGAAATATGTGTGGGAGCGATAGCATGTTATCTGGAGTGAACTAGTCAAAACGACATTGCTGAGGTGGTTTGCGAATGTAGCATTACAACGCATTGGAATTTAGGTGTGAAACATTAGTAAGTGAATATACTGATGTGATACTTATTACATTTTATCAAGTCGACCTCTAATTTCGCTATCTATATAATGCATCGCAATCTGGTATGTTCCCTACCTCTAGATATTATTATCAGATGTACGCTATACATGTAACGTGTGACTCAGAAGTGCTTTAGTCAAATGGTCATTGCGGTCAAAATGATGGTAGCATGGTAGGCTTGGTTCAAGTCTGTTATTGAAATTCATCTCTCGTGTATATGTGATCATTTGTGGGAAAATATTTGAGTGTGGACGGTGGTGAACGCAATTCAGGTAGGATAGATATGCAGACTTCACGCTTAGTTCGCCAGGAGCAATTAGTGATATTTGTTGTCACGAAATTCAAACATCTTTAGTCAATTTAAAAGATGCCAATGGCAGCTATACCAAACGACCGTGACTTATTTTTGTTTTCATTGACTTGAATATAATATAGATTTGTAAGCCGACGATGGTGTAACTCACTGACGTGACACAGAAGGATGTAAGATCGAAGGAGATGATTCCAAAACGTAAACTGGAGCACAACGCTCTCAAAAACATGTTCATGTAAATTGGTCACTGCAGCGTATTACATCAGATCACGGTTTTCCTAATTTGGTCATTCAAACTCCAAAAATAGTTTGTACCTCTTAACATTCAATAACTCACTACTATCTGGCAACCTGAAATTCTTTTGATTGCGTTGAAAAAGGGATATCGATATTTACTTAGGTAGAAAGCGACTCGGGGACACATATTAGGTCTCCCAAACGTTTCCAATTCTTTGCTGATCTACCACTTAGGAGGGCGGGCTCTTTGAAAGCTCTTAGAGTAAGGAAAATTTTCACCATCTTAGTTTTACGAAAGTTGAACATTTTATTTTTCCCGTATAGTTAACACATGGTGGTCATTTAGAATTCCAAACATCGGTAAATGTAAGTTAATATCATTCTCGCGAGCCAGAGCATGATTTCCGCTCCGCAGACCGACGCAAAAATCTTTAACGCAAAGCTGTTGCCGTAAAGGGGTGTGTGGTTTACGACAATGAGTAATTTGTTTTCTGGAATCAAAGTTTGCACGGTGACCCCTGATTTCTATTTTGCTTTGGTAAGAGTGTGACTAGAAGTTTCATTGAGGAAAGTTTGAGCAAAAGTTTAACTCTTTCACTTTCGAGGCGCATACTACCTTAAGAGTGTATGCCAAACAGCAATAATGGTGTCGGAAATAACATGCGCGAGGCTTCAAGTTTTCAAAGAATGTCAGTTTCCTTGACAACAGTATACAGTACGTCTTCGGGGAAGCAAATACAGCTGTGGTGAAGGAGGCTGTGGTGCATGTACTGTTATGTTATCAAGATATGACGACCAACAGAAGAAGATATTGTATCCTTTAAAACCATAACTCCGTTGGTTTCCCATGAGCTCTTGAAGTCATTGTTGTTAAGATAGAGTTACTAAGCAACGTGACTCAGCCATGCTTGAAACTTTATACAAAGACAACGTACTGTGAGGTACATGTACTCGTTAATTTATTTTGTGATGCAATCTAATATGGCCGTCAAGCGGCCATTTTGTTATGATTTTTATGTCTTGAGCCACTGGAAGCAATTTTTCCCCAATGTGGAAATACCTGATCTCATTCAAAGTTGATATAAGCTCACGGATAATGCACTATGACATACACATGCATGCCAACTTTCGTCGCCATACGATCCAACATCACTGGCAGGCGCCCATTTTTTTTCGAGTTTTGAGCCATTGTTCTGACATAAAAGAGCATATTCCATGAAAAGGTTATGCAAGGACTGTGTACTTGGATAATAATATATGTGATACCTATTCGTCATCTGAGTGTCATGGTCATATGAAAAGAGATGTTTGCGAACACCACTAAACACCACGCAACACATTCGCAATTCAATCAATGACATATCAACGCCGATGGCGTCAATAAGTAAAACCGACATGTACGTCACAAATAACCAAGATGACAGTGCGCAGATATATACAAGCGTAGTAGAAACGTGAAATTCTCACAAACCAAGCTCGTACATAAATACTGCACAAGGATCACTCCACTTTACAATGATTGCACCAATAATAGACAGGAAGTGTTACAATTGAAAAGCGACTGACAGCTTCCTAAAACAGTTGATCCAACGGCAACTATATCATCCACGGTGACTTATTTTTCCTCTATGCATTACACTTAAAGACACCATGCAATCAATGCTTGCTACACGCCGATCTGTGCCGTCCATGGAATGGCTGTTACAACGGTAGAAGGGATTGGGTCGACAAGAACTAAACTACACCCAGTTCAGGTATAGTCTCTCATGGTTACAGAAGTGAGTTACGTCGTGACGTTCTTGTTACCACTTTTTCCGGTACATAAATTGGTTATTTTTAGGGGATGACTTTATTCTGATTTGTGAAAATGAAAATGGAATTTGCACGTATAATTTTTGGGCCAATATTCTTAGTTTTGGTCAAAACATCTATCTGAACTGCATGTCCGGTGGCTTTAAAAGTGGGTATACAGGCACTTATGGATTACTGATTTCTTCACATGTTGATGAATTCTGGAAAAATTGTCGTTGCGTTAATTTTCTCATTCGCTTTCTAAGCATCATATCCCCCGATACTGCTCGTCCGGATAGCTTTCGAAATTTGTTTGAAATTCTCTCTGGCTGACTTTCTTCTGCCCTCTCAAAATGATAGAGAATATTGAAGTTGGACAGGTGGTCCTTATTTCTTATGTCAATTGACAGCTGTTTCCGATGCGACTATATTTAATTTTTGGGTGCAATGATCAGATGATTATTTTCATTATTGTTTCACATTTTCTTTTGAAAACTTTATTAATATTAACATTGCATTCTTTCTTATCATCAAAACTTTATTTGTTAATTCATTGCTTCCTTTGGTTTCAAATCAGGAACGACTGGCAAAGGCCCATGGATTACAATGTGGATTCTGTACACCGGGAATGGTAATGTCCATGTACACATTACTGAGGAACAACCCATTGCCAAACAGTGCTGACATTGAAGAATCTCTTGTTGGAAACCTGTGTAGATGCACTGGATATCGACCGATAATAGAAGGATTTAACACGTTTACACAAGTATGTGTACGGAACTATCTGGGATTTTTGCATTGAAATGCATTCGATTTATCTGGCATTGTGTCTTATTACTTGTGAGAGTAAATGTATAAGATTATCATATACCTACATTCACGTGCCTGTGTAAAGCTATGGAAGAAAGCGCCCTCAGATCCGTGCATTTTTTTATGTATCACGCCCCGGCCCGGTGCCCAAATATGGGCAATCGCGTGCATTTCTGAACTATTTCGATTCTGGTTACTACGCGCGTTGCTATCTGCAAACGTTCCATTCGTACACAAAGCCAGCGCGAGATTAGGAAAACGTCTGCTCACTCAGATCGTAGTTGCGCGTGGCGACAGTAGGGCCGTGCTGGTGACATCGGCTTTTATTTCTAAATTCTAGTGAAATCCTGTGTATACTAAGTGCGTGCCTGTTCAGTAAAAATTACCAGAAACTGACAACACGCTTTTGTCCTCCATACACCTCGATTTCAGCCTTGATCTCTGTTGGTCACGTACAGTACGGATGTTGCTTTGCGCGTTCTAGAATTCTGCAGGTAAACAAATGACGTCATTATGTATGTCAATCCGCGACGGGAAGCGGTCATCGTATTTCTGAAAAACTTACACAAATGGCGATGAATCTTTGATATCGCACGCATTTTTATCTCCTAAACAATGTTGAATATTATGTAAACTACATATTTACCATTTCATAAGGTATATGATAAAACCTTTACGGCCCTGATACGGTTTTTGCGGCCCTTGGTCGTACGGCGTACGGGCCCTCGCACGCTCGGGCCCTTCCGCCGTACGACCTCGGGCCGCAAAAGCCGTATCAGGGCCGTAAAGATTAATTAAAAGTAAATGTATGCACAAAAATAAATTTCAACAACTTTGAGGCAAAGTATTAACTTTAAACATACTTGGGTGAAAGCTATTGCAATGACACAAACAATCATCTCACTGTCTTTGTTCTTCTATTTTTCCCCTTGTGTCTACGACAATTTTAATATTTTGATATTGTTCCATTGACCTTTTAGATTATTTATTTGAAGTCTATTGGGCGTGGCGGGGTTACCGATTCCATGTACTCATGCATTCAGCCAGTTAATGACAATTTTACTCACTGAACGTGTCACCTCCTTAGAGTAGTGCCGCAACTGAAAAGTTTTTCTGCTTGTTATGGCTGGTTTTTATCATCAAAATACTATCTAAGATGAACATTTTCTAAGAATAAGCACTATTTTGAGAGTCGTTGTCCAAAGTAACACACTGGCGTAGGACGCGTAGATACATTGCTGTACGTGCAGGACTGAAATGATGGTATTTTACTCATGTTGTGATCAATGGAGATATGTGTATGAGTGAAACATTACTACAGTACTGAAAGGCTAGGACTATTTAACACGATTTGAACTGATTTTGGATAGTGAAGAAATGTGTGTTTAATTTGCAAATGTAAGTAGTAAAGAAGGGTGGTCAACTGGATGAAGTAAGAATTTTACACCCCATTTTATTCATTTATCTACATGAAGTGAAGGAAAATTTAACCATCCATGTAACTAAAGTGTGACCCTGACCTATATACGAACTCACGCACGCGCAACAGTGCATTGTCCTGAACTAAGCGGGGAAATTCCCTGCTGAGCATGTTTATACATGTACGGGAAATTCCGTGTGAGTCATCACCATCAAACTAGCCTATATAAAGGAGCTTTTTTTACCCCCGTTGTCAGTCAGTCGCGGAGTCTAGCTGATGTTGAACACGAAGTTCCTATCGGGGCGAACTTGTTCACCTGATAGATAAAATTTTAGTAATTTCCTCTGAACTTAAAATGTGACGGAAGACCATTACTTCAAATAATATGAGACGTTTCAGATGAATGGTACTGATATCTAAAGTGTTCACTCTTTTATCTCTACGTACAAATGTAGTTCCTAAGTCGTTCTCTATTCTATTCCACCAACAAAACATTCAATACTCATTTCCCCTCCCCGATCTTTATCAATACTTATGATAATATCACAAGTTGTTCTGTTATCTGTTTTCATAGCATAATATCCAACCAAATCGTCAAATCATCTCCCGTAGCTAACTTTACACATCTAATGAGAACTGTACCATGTTGAAGTATTTTCATATTATCAGTCATCTGTTGATTTACTGTCTGTAAAGTTAATTCAGCTGCCTCATCACCGACACTTTTAAGACCCAGTTTCTTTAAAGTTGTGTCCCAAAATAATCTAACTGGAACTCCGCTAGCTGTATACGAGCAATAATTCTCCCCCTCGTTTATCCACCTTCTTAGTGTATTATCTGCCTTCATTATTGTTGAAAGAGGACTAATTTTAAGGTGAATCGGTATACCAAGAAGTGCAATGTATGGATTCGTAGGAGTAAGCCAACTACGAAAATCTAACAATTTATATTTGTTTACATTGCTATCAAAATAAATCACATTCGGAGTTCCTGGTGGTTCAGCAACCAGCACACCTCCTGCAATTTCACTACCCAATATATCTAAGATGTTACGCGGCACATTATAAGGCATGAATTTCTGACTAGCCGAATCCCATGTCAGAGCAAAAGGAGTAGAATCATTCGAAGCCTTTGTGGCGTCAATTACAGTTTCATCAATGTCTGTAAGTTTAGAAAATTCTACAGCATGCTCGTGGGAGGTGGCCGCACCGGCATTGGCTAAAACGAAATATTTTTCGCGGTCTTTATAACGAAGGACGTAATCCTTATTATGATTAGCAGCCATCTTAGTATTATTGTTAACTTTAACATCACTCAGATCTTCGAGCTCAAGATTTTGCATACGAATTGTACCTAGACCGAAGCCACTTGGATCAGACATACTCCGTAGGGACCTATATACAGTGAAAATTAAAATAATACCTTGTAATATACAATACACAGTCATGGCTTCAGCTATAGGAATGACAGTTCTCGGTGCTGTATTAAATGCAACGGCATTCACAGGAGGAAATATTATCGGACAAAAGCTTTCTGGGAATGGTGAGGCTCTTTTGAAGAGAAAGTTCGACATGATAAAGCATTAGAAAAATTTGAACATGATCGCAACGTCTGGTCAGAAAAAAGATTACTACAGGCTGACTGGGAAAGAGAAAATCAAGCAAAGGATGCGCATGCTGCGGCAGAATTAAGAGATACAGATGCAGAAATCCTGGAAGAAGCAGAAGCGGTGCAAAGCAACTCTACGTCAAGTCCAGCGCAAGCGTTAGCGCAATTCTCAGATTATTATCAACCCAGTCCTGAGCAAAAGAAATATGAGATGATCTATATTGCTGGAGGATTGGTCGTGGGATGGTTTATCTTCCGATAGGGTTACACCGGTAGGGGCCCGCTTCGGGACTACAATAATTCAATACAAAAGCTAATTGGCCAGTTATTGAAATCGATCATGTTCCCATCCTGATCTGTTATCCAGATACGCATTGAATTCATGTAATCTCCCCCTTTTCTCAATGGCATAGAAATTGCTCCGTTTTTAAAATCGTAAGTAACCTTTTCACTTATTTCTCTCGTATCCGGATGGGAAGTATTGTAAACAGTTCGATACTTTCCCCTGTATGTATCCTCCGGAGGCACCCGAACCAAATGAAACATAATTTCCAGTAACATCGACTACATCTGAATGAACTATATATTTAGTGACTGTTAAAAAATCCACTTTCTTCGGACTCATAGTACTTTTTATAACTGGGTTGTCCTCAGGTTTATCTGAAAAACCAACTACGTTGGCGAAGCTACCTGTGGCATTGAAATAGACTTTAATATCTTTAGCCAAAGTTAGATAAACATGGTTTGTCGGCAGATGTTTTTCAAATTAATTTTTTGCTTCAACCCGATTGCTTTGTTTAACGTATCGATATTGTAGTTACCTGGACGTATTGATTTAGTCTTCTTCGGTTGGTCACCTTCTTGATATTTTATTACATTATTCGTCGATGTTATGTTATGCCATGAATTATATAGTCCGCACTCTAGCAGTCTTATCT
Source organism: Ptychodera flava (assembly GCF_041260155.1). NCBI lineage: Eukaryota > Metazoa > Hemichordata > Enteropneusta > Ptychoderidae > Ptychodera > Ptychodera flava. The sequence goes on along the minus strand of NC_091942.1, from coordinate 30,273,209 downwards.
TCGTAAACTGTGTCGTGTCAATACAAGGGTAAAAATTAACAGTAACAGGTTCACCTGTTTTGCTTTCAATCCAAATGATCATCGTTGTACGTTGTATGTATATATTACTAAGTATAAATGTTCGATGAATAATATCCGAAGGTGCCCATTACGAAGTATAAGGTTCTGCAGGAATAATATTTTCTGTTCAAGGAGATCTTTGTTGCTACCGCGGCAGCAGTCGCACCGCCTAATTTTGTCAATCGAGTCAAATTTGGTCGACTTGGATCGCCAACCTCTATTTTCAGAAATTTGCTGGAGATCATAAGATATCCCATCGCAAGTCCTGCGATTACAATACCATCGTACATTGTGTTTACAACTGTTTTAATATCCATGATTGCTGACTAGTATATAAAATAAAAAATAAAAATAAAAAATATGGGGAGTTAATCCATCTCATACAATGTAGAGGAGCTGGGTCCTCCCTCCCCCTCCCCTCCTCTGGAACCCCTGTCGGAACTGTTCCGGATGGAGCTGCTACGTGCTCTGTTTTTTTCGCTTTCTGTGGAGGATCTTTCCGGACGGAACAGGGGGTATGTCGAGCACGCCCCCAATATAGCCCTAATGCAGTCAATGAAACTCCCACAATTCCTAAAACAAGATAACATTTATTATACCAGCGTGAATTATTATCACACTGTTCTTTCATTGTAGGCGGTAGGTCTGCTACCGCATCATTCCCCTCCCCCCCTCTCCCCCCCTCCATTGCTTTTAGTTTCTTCTCCCTGTTTTGCCTGTTCCATTCCGCTAATTTCTTGCCCGCAGCAACTCTCCCTGGATGCTTCGGCGGTAACGTCATTTTCTCTATGTTGCGCTGTGTCGGAGGTGCCGGTGTTGGTGATAGGATCGTCCCTGGTAAGGTCGTCCCTGGCGGAGCCGTTTGCTGAGTCGTCGAAGTTGAATCCATTTATTTCAGGTACTATATTAAACCCGATTTTTTTAAAATTTAAATGTTTACCCGTAATTAAACGGTGGAAATTAGAGCAATCAGGGCCCCACGTGTAAGCTATCCGTCCTGATAATTGTTTTATTTCACTGTTTAGAATAAAATCCTTTTTAAGATCAGTGGCATAGTTTTCTCGGTCATCGATTGGAACTACCTGACTGATTGCACGGGCTCCTAGATCTATGAAACTTTGAGTGATGGTATCACTTATAAGAGAACTGTATTTCGCTTCATAGACTTTAAAGGCTCGTGTTATGAATTCATCTTTCCACGTTTCCACTTCTCTAACTGTAAACTCCTTACCAAAAAATAACTTACTTTGACCACTTGCGATGACACAGAGTATTTTTTCACGTTTTGTCTCTATTATGGATTGAGCGTCCGAAGGCACCGAAGGCGCCGAAGCCCCTTCGGAACCGTTCCGGTAGGGCGCTGCCATATTGCCGCTGCCGATGACTTTATTAAATTCTCCATTGTTTGCAGTATGTTATCTATTCTTAGTAAAAAATAAAAAATTCGTTTAAACCTGAATCCGAAATAAAGTATTAACATAGTCTGGAATGTTAGTACCCCTAACAGAACCGTACCGATAGGGATTCCAACAGGGATTCCGGGAAAATTCTCCTCCATTTAAATCTATATGTATATAGAAACACGAATAATGAGTACAGACCTATTCCCAGTTGCTTTTCAATTGAATAAGACGAGCGTACCGACAGTACAGCATGCTGATATTCCTTCCAAACCGAACGGGGGAATAAAACCTATTCTCATGGACTTAGAAATATATGTAACGCCGACAGAAAAATTTACTTTTCATCCTCGGGATGTGTTCAAAGATAACGTAATCACTCATCGATCAGCGAAAGAAAGTAATGTCTGGCTGGGCAGCCCAAAGATGAAATACTGGGACCAGCAACTGAATTTCGCTGTATGGTGTAGCACTACTGGTTGTGGTATATCATTCGTCCATCTCTTTGATAAGAAATTTCCGCCCCAAATACGATCATTCTGCCGTTTCCATGTATATTTTACAATACGTCGTATCCTTCACGAAATGGGCGTTGCACTTCCAGACGATACCCCCACCTTCAAAGCGGGCGACAATCCGTACAATCTCGTCCAATATGAACTTCTATGTACTGAATTTGGAAATATAAGTCCAACGAAGTCCGACTTTCGTTATCGAAAAGGTCAAAATAAGGGTCTTGGTTATGGATATGAATATTACACTAATCGTGGCCCTGTTCGACAGCCAAAAGCGATATACAACGGTCATGACTTTTTCCTCTCCTCCGACGGAGGCGTTTTCTATACACATACAATTTTTGGAAAGAAAAAACATGTACTGCCCGACAAAGACAGACCACACTATTATTTCTTCCGAAATGATGGATCGGAGGGACAATATAATAGTTTCATTCCTCTGAAGGGAGACTCGGGACTAACAAAGGCCGGTCTCGCTCGCCTCAATGAAAGCCTTGAAGCCTACGTATATTGCATACTCGGCGCACAAGCAAATATTCGCAGTACCATAGTAGGTGATACTGGCAGTGCAGAGCAAGTAAGAAAAGAATTCGGCGTTCTCCTCGAAGATGAAATTCGTAATACAGACAAAGTAATTAGTTATAGGCGATATCAAGACACAATAATGAATACTGGTGTCAAACTTGATATGGCAGTTTCGCCCAATTTACTTCTCTTACCGTCTGAGATGGTCATTCTTTCGGGCCCGGCGATCTCAGGTTATAATAATGAATTGCAATACGCAACAGAATCTATGTCCTTCGGGGTGAACGGTGATATAAACACGGAAGTTCGAGAAAGTGCTGTACACGAGATGGAGGGGGGAGATCCTGTGAAGTGGCAGGACGAGCCCGGAGAGTCACCTCACAATGACACGACTCGGGGACCCCCTCCCCTCCCCCCCCGGAACGGGCAGCATCTGCAGACCCTATTCACGAATATGGTAAAATTGGTTTGTTATCTTTAGCAATATTCATTACTATTGTAGGTACTGGAATAAAGTCACTAACTATATAGTTCATTCAGATGCTGTCGATGTGACTGGGTTTCATCTAACTCGAACCAGTAACTTAAAGAACTAGAAGAGATTCATTAATTTACAGTATATAGATCCAGAGGAAATGTCAATATACGTAACCCCACCATTCAACATGATTATAACTGGACCGACATATTCTGGCAAAACAGAATTTATGTTGGACCTCCTCACCGGTCCGTACTTAAGGAAATTCGAATATGTGATATTCATTTGCCCAACATTCATGAATAATAAAGCGTATAATAGAAGATTCATTTTCACCGATGATAATGTGTTTATATTTCCAGTCGGACTCGATGCAGTGGATGATACATTAACCTACGTGCATAAAGAATGGGCCGGCACGAACACTTTAATAATCCTCGATGACTGCGCCTCGTCCAAAGATATGAAGAAGCGCAGTAACGTTTTAGTCCAACTTGGTTTCAGCGCAAGACATGACGGATTATCTGTCTGGGTTCTGACTCAACAATATACTAGTATTAGTAAACCATTCGGGAAAACATACAGAGTTAGTACTATTTTACACACCGAACAAGATAGACAACAAAACTATTATAAAAGAATATGGAATGGAGGTGTCAGAACGGGAAGCCGTGGGCCTAATCAAGCAATTGAAAAGTAGGCCATTCAGTAAACTAGTATTTCGTTTACGGCAACCGTACGACATAAAATTATTCGTATAATATAACAATTATGGAAGCTGAAGCGAAGGTACTCTTAGAGAATTATATTACAACCCGAAAACTGGTTTTGGAGGTGTACAAAAATTGTATGACGCAGCACGGGCCAGCGGACTCCACGTCACTAAGAAAGAGGTGAAGGACTGGTTAAAAACTCAGCTAACTTATAATCTACATAAACCGGTACCTCGTTCTCATGCTACGGGCGGCCGATGCGTTTTTGTAACATCGATAGACTCACAGTGGCAAGCAGACCTTGTGGAATTCCCTGCAGCATTCGCAAAAGAGAATCATAACATTCGATACATGCTAACAGTAATCGATGTACTCAGTAAATATGCCTGGGCTAGGCCAATACAGTCAAAAACGGCCGATGACACTCTGAAGGCACTACAAGATGTGATTAAGAAATCTGGGAGAAGACCCGACAAACTTCAGACAGATGAGGGGCGGGAATTTACTAATCGAAAAATGCAGGGGTGGCTCCAGGAGTCAGGCATTCACTGGTTTCACACCTACAGTGACAAAAAAGCTAGCGTCGTTGAACGTTTTAATCGAACCCTCAAGACGATGATGTGGAAATACTTTACATACAGACAGACACGAGAATGGCTTTCTATTCTACCAGAACTTCTTGAGAATTACAATAACACCGTACACGGAAGTATCAAAATGAAACCCAGGGACGTAACAGAGGAGAACGATTGGCAGGCATTTTATACACTATTCGGTCCTGAGTTGGCAGCCGGGGGAGCTAACCCTGAATTCAAGCCGGGAGAACGGGTTCGAATTACAAAATACAAGACCACTTTTAAGAAAGGATATTTACCAAATTGGACAGAGGAGATTTTCGTAGTTTCAAAAGTTGTGTACGCAGCTGGCTTGGGAACACCACCAGTTTACAAAATAAAAATCTGAATGGAAGAGGAAATACTCGGCACTTTCTATTCTGATGAACTTCAGAGCGCACCTTCAGAACGCGACGAGCTGTACAGAGTAGAACGAATTTTGAAGACGAAAAAAATTAGAGGAAAGAAATATTATCTGATAAAATGGAAAGGTTATCCAGAAAGTTTCAATAGTTGGGAGCCGGAGGAAAATGTTATTAGTACTACGTAAGTACTTCGTAAGTTCCTGTCCATGGTACTACGTAAGTACTTCGTAAGTTCCTGTCCATGGTACTTGTCAAGTACTACGTAAGTACTAACGTAAGTATTTACGAAAGTTATTCAATAAGTACCATGGAAAAAGTCTTAATTTCTTGAAAGCCGAAAGTGTCAGTTTACCACCCCACTTCCACCCCCACCTGGCCAAGTATTTATCATGTACTGTCGTAAGTAATGTTCACTTACTGCATCTTTTTCGGCCGTATGTGGATGAGGTGGTACCCCCTCGGTTCCTGAACATATTAAGTTTGCAAGATCTTCAAAACGACTTCTCATGTTACCACAGTCCGTTCTTTCGAGTCCCCCTTGTTCAGCTTTATCGATAAGTTCTGGTTGAAGTATAATGTACACAACTGACTTAAGCCATAGACAAGTAACTTCAAAGTCCGGTGTTACAGAACCGTAGGGTTTCATAATGTCAAGTGCTCGTAGGTCAAACGAAGCATTATAAGCACACACAGATTCACAAGCGTTAAGAAGTTTGTGTAGGTTCTTTAGTGAGACTCGAGGTTGTTCTAGTTGTTCTTGACCAGGTGGGAAGTACGCTTTTTCAAGTTCCTCCTCCTTGAAACCGTCTATTAAAAATCCCTGGCTGCCGCTATCGCGTGAGCTGCCCCATGCAATTCCAAAGTCAAAAGCTCGTGGATATTCTACTGGTCCGACTGTCTCGTATCAATTGTTGGATTAAGTATATTCTTGAGAACGAGGGGGTAAGAGCGTTCCGAATTACCAAACATGGAAGCCTATAGTCGTGGCAAATTTCTAAGAAAGTCCTGTTTGAACTTATTGTGAATCTCTTCTAGTTCTTCTAAGGCGGCTATTTCGTACGACCTGGCTCGAGTCAACACATTCCGCCTGCAATAATCCCAAGGCATATCTTTGAATATGATAATGAAACTGGGTAAATGGTCAAATGCTCTAGAAACAATCTTTTTTTCTTCCGTTGCCACGGAAACGCCCCGGATTCGAGAAAAAGTCAGATGTTGAATTATGGAAGAGTCACAAATAATGTATTGTTCTGAAGGGAGGGGGTTTCCTCCCTCCTCCTCCCAGCCTGACATTGTAAACTAAGCGTATGTTCTATAAACTGGTTCTGAAAATCAGCAATCGAAACGTGGGTGACACGCCATTATAAAAGTCGGCAATGTTGCTGGAAAAACTAGTGTCAAATTCTGGTACGTGATACGGATCCAAATTTATTGCATCGTAACTCTTACCACTTCCAGTTGGTCCATTTATGAATATGTATGACATTTTAGGATACTATATCATAGAAAAAAATTTTTTTAAAATTTTTTTTATTAAGATATATACGATAAGACAATGACAATCCTTTCTATTTCAGATGCAATAAAAATACTTGAAACCGGAGAAAACATCAAAATTGATGATGGAGGCAAATTAGTATTTGGTGAATATGTAGATCCTTTCATATACGTAGACAGTGAGCTAGAAGTAGTTTTCAACATCGGACCTAAATATGGTTCGGGAGGAGATCCAGCTACATGTGATGGGGTGTGTGTCAGTTGGCAACTGAGTCTTCAAAAGTTTACTGATTTAATAATATCCCGTACCCTAGGTGAAAGTTTCGATGCATCTACTGCTAAAAGTTATGCTCTAAGCCTGGCCGCTCACTCCAAGAATACTACTGGATTTTACAATCCATCTAAAGTGTATCAGAAGCGAGGGAGCGAGGCACAGCCGGGCATGAGGTATTTTAAATTTCAGTTTAAAAGAGGGAGAGGGAGAAATCACGATTTCGCTACATGTATTGATATGGTTCAAGAAATTGACTGCGGTTTTAAAACAGTGAGTCCGTTACTACCAGTCCGAGAAAATCCTGCTATTGTACCTCGTAATATCCGAAAAGGTAGTAAGATAGAATTCTTAGCATTTAAACCGCGCTTAAGTAAGCGTGGCCTTTCTTTCACTGTTGAGAGATTAATATTTTGTGCTGCGCCTAATAAACCAGAAATTCAAGATGTGGAAGAACTAGTCGACTTAGAAAGATTAGGTGAGATATATAAACAAATAAATGCTGACAAAATATTATAGTGGATTTTGATGACCTATCATAGAATAATTATTTTTCATTTTTAAAATTTTTAGGATAGTATATATCATAAAGATTATTATGGCCCGTCGATTACATACAGCATTCAAGGGAGAAGTTTTACGAAAAGAATTTCCTGAAGTCAAGCGAGTCAAGGATATCGGGGAACTGGTGGATATTGAAGATATGGTTAAAGAAACGGAACGAAAGATGTACTCTGTTTATACCGCAATGGAAGTCAAATTATCGGATCCGAAAACTGGTAATACACAACCGCGTTCATTGTATGTTAAATTAAATGATACATACACAAAAGATGTAAGAGGATCGGGATCGGATGTGGGGCAACAATTAATAGATCGCTACGATCGTATGCTTGATACAATTGAAAATGTTGAGGGTTCTGGTCTCGTTCTCGAGGAGATACTTAATTTTGAAGTAATTCTAGTAGAAGTTTTACTCGGGGCTGGCCCGGGGGCTGGCGCAGTCCAACTTCCCAGATGGTTAAAAAATAAGCATTGTGTGAGCGATCTGGTGCTACCTTCGGGCAGCGAGAACTGTTTTCAATACGCCATCGTAGCAAGTTTAAAGTTGGCCGATCCCGAGTTTCGTGAAAAGAAATGTGGTCAGGTAAGGAGAAAATGGAATACGTACGCCCCATTTATGGCTGACTACTGTTGGGAAGGTATTCCCACGCCCACGCCCGCCGATCTGACTGTATTCAGGCGCTTCGAGCAGCAAAATCCAGGCATCAAACTTCAAGTATTTCAGATCTACGAAAATGATCCCGCTCCCCCGTCCGACATAACTGTGTTATATAGTGCCCCTGGCGGAGCCGAAGGTGAAGCCCGTTCCGAAGGTGATAGGAATCAAATAGCAAATATCTTACTGATAGTTGGCGAAGACGGCGGCCGTTCTCACTTCGTACCAATTACTGCGGAAAATCGCCTTCGTAATTCTCGTACTAATCGAAAGAATGAGCGCAGACGGAAGTGTATTTGTATGGTTTGTAAAAGAGGTTTTAAGTCAACAGAAGAATTAGAAAAACATCAGGTATACTGTGGAACAGACACTGCCCAGCCAGATTTTCCTAAGGAAGTGTGTCAATTTGAAGGACATCGGAAGAAGGTTCCTTCTCCCTACGTCGTCTATGCAGATACTGAGGCAATTATTGAGAAGGGGACCGGCGGCACATTCCAATTTGTCTTTCGTATGTTATGGTGGAACGGGGGTGGGGACCTTCGGAACGAGGCCCGGGCCGACCCACTGTTTATGGTAAAAGAACATTCACAGGTCTCTCCTGTGTTACAGAATTTCTAAAGGATATGAAAGAACGGGCCGAGTATTATTCTAAATCGTATTATTGGAAATAATACCGATGAGGGATCCTTCTAATTACCGGCGCGACGGATGTGATCCAGTCTGTATTGCATGTGGAGAGCCGGCAGGATACCGAGTAGTGAAGGAGGAGGCGACCTTCTATTGCGAAGGATGCCGGCCGTCGAGAACCATTCCTATCTACTTTCACAACCTCAAGGGATACGATGGTTCTTTTATTTTGAAAGAATTACATGAAATCGTTACCGAAGGAGATGATGGGGGTTCCGGACCAGAGCCTAAAATTATAGCTAAGACGAGCAATGGAGGAATTATGGGTCTCTCGAAAACATTTATTTTTCACGCCTCAATTGTTGTTGCCGGAGGGAAGAGGGAGATAAAGAGACGTTTCTTTTCTATAAAGTTTATGGACAGTGCTCAGCTGATGATGGGGTCATTGGCGAAGTTGGCAAAAACTGTGCCGGAGGATGGGTGGACGGCGGCCCCACTTTCATACCCGGACATTCAAAAGGCGAAAGGTTTCTTCCCGTATGAATATTTAGACTCGGTTGACAGACTGGGAGAGGAGGAGCTCCCGGAGAGAGGGGAATTTTATAGCGAATTGACGGAAGAGGGGATTTCAGAGTCCGATTACGAACATGCTTTGCGAGTATGGGACGAAGTTGAATGTAAGACGATTCGTGATTATATGGAATTCTATTGTGAGACGGATGTTCTCCTTCTTGCTAATATATTCGAAAATTTTCGCGACACATGTTTAGAAGCATATAAGTTAGATCCGGCCCATTACATGTCAGCGCCTGGCTTGACATGGGATGCTATGTTACTTTACACGGGTAATAAGTTTAAACTCATTCAAGATGCTGAGCAGATGACTTTCGTACAACGGGGAATACGAGGAGGTATCAGCCAGTGTAATATTCATTATTTACAGACAAATCATCCGGCTTACGCTGGCCCCGCCGGCGGGAATTACGATCCAGAGAAACCGGTGACCGAAATAAAATATCTCGATGCAAACAATCTCTACGGCTGGGCAATGAGTCAGGCAATGCCTACGGGCGGACTTCATTGGATGACGATGGAAGAGTGGGAGGAATGGGAAAAAGGGGGTGGAGCCGGCGGGGGAGCGGGGGGCGGAGCTGGCGGAGCGTGGGGACCTGGCGCCACCTTTCCACCAAGTTTTCTAGAAGTAGACTTAGAATACCCAGCCGAATTACATGAAGAACACAGCGATTTGCCATTAGCACCGCATCACTATGAATTTCCGAGGCAGGGCGGTCGACTGATTACAAGTGTGATGGATAGAGAGTCCTATGTCTTACACTACAAGTTGCTGGAATTCTATCTTCGGATGGGAATGAGATTGAAAAGATTTATCGGGTGCTTGCTTTCGATGAAGCTCCATGTCTCGCGAAATATATTGACTTTAACACTAAATGAGGGCAAAGGGGAGGACAGATTTCGAAAAGAATTTCTATAAGCTGATGAATAATGCAATGTTCGGTAAGACAATAGAAGATGTTCGAAAGTACAGAGACTTTAAATTTGTTTCGGACTGGAACGGCACGGATAGGGGACGTAAAAAGATTCAGAAGTATAATCCAAAGATGAAACATATAACTTTCATAACTTCCGAAGAGGATGGCGATTCCTGCGACAGTGCCCTACTGGAACTGAAAACGGATGAGCATAGATATGTAAAACCAGTTTTCATCGGCGCCGCAGTACTGGAACTTTCTAAGCTGCTTATGTATGAGACGCATTACAATTACTTTCGGGTCAAGTTCCCTGGAATACGATTAGCCTACATGGATACTGACAGTTTTGTTTACAGTGTACCAATACCCTCCCCGGACCCGGACGTAACTTTCAATGATATAGTCCGAGAAGATGTTGAAAAGAATGGTGAGAAGTCTATATATGATACTAGTGGGATGAGTGGGGCCATGGTGGCCCCCAACTTTCCGAAGATTAATAAAAAAGTGATAGGTAAATTTAAAGATGAGTTGAATGGTGAACCTATTCTTGATTTTGTCGGCATACGCTCGAAAGTGTATGCTTTTCGAACTCCAACTTCGGAGACGAAAAAAAATAAAGGGGTGAAAGATGTTTGTGTTAGAAAACATTTGAACTTTGAAGATTATAAAGATCTATTTGAAACTGGGAAGAAGCCGGAGCCGGCACAATTTGTACAGTTTGTACGGAAAAAGGCTGGAGAAATCCGTAGTGAAAAGCGTAGTAAAATCATGATGGCGCCAAATGATATCAAACGTGTGCAGTTATATAATCCAGACACGGGCGAATGGTTGGCAGAAACATGGCCGATAGGACGGACGACGGGTCATGGTTACGGTTTAAAATTGTAAAGACATTAATCTACTATTTTCAATAGAGACTAGGGCATCACTGATAACATAAATGTGGGCAAATATATTGTCATTGTGAGCGTCATCGCCACCCCACGCGGTATCTTTCTTCAGGATCTCAAGTTGAATTCCGTCCTTTGTGTTCATTACTTTTAAACCATTCCATGAAACTCAATATCTTTAAAACTACGCAGATCGATAAACAGACAGAATTTATTCTTCAAATAATCGGCCTCATCTATATCAATTTCACACCAATCTTTATCTTCAGCAAAATACCGTCGCACCTCTCGCCAAAATTGTCTTGGTATCATCTTCTGAGCGTACACTTTATTTGCAATGCCTTCGATTGATACAGACACAGATTCAATGGAGGGGTTAAAGAAAAGTTCACTGTTCAGTTCTGACTGATTCTGATTTTTAGTGAAGAGTATAGCGATACCTCTAATGCTACGTCGTGGTACATTTATATTTTCATTGATAACCGTGTCCGATTCTTTGAATGGGATTGTTCTAAAATAATGTATATGCTCGTAAAGGTAACTTTTTCCACCGTTGTAATAACCAGCAGTTGACCTCGCGAGATCGAGGTCAGAAATTGTCTCGTATTCCATTTGAATGTTTTTTAATTTATAATTGGTTGTAATAAACTGATTACTGACAAGTAATTGGGGGGCGGGTGCCAACGTAATTTCCCATTCAATATGACTCCCTAACGCTGATGGATATGCAACTCCATGGCCTGTTATGAGGGGGTGAGTGAGACGAATAGCATATTTTGTTTTATATGTGTCGAAAAGTAACTTATCGCCCACGACGGCGGCATCTGCATCGGTCGAACCGCTTCTTAATTTTCTTAGATTTTCGTTCTGAATTCCATACAGTGTCATGTTCGTTCTCTCCTTTTTATGTTTGAAGAGATCGCGATAACATTCAATAAGGTTATATTTATTCAAATCGAAAAGTGTCTGGCCCTCAAATGTGAGTTTCATACGCTCCACCAAATTTTTGCAACATTTTGTACTACACGGGTAGTTCCACCTCCCATTACTTCGAGATCAAAAACTAGGTCGAAAGTATCTGGAACTAAGAGTACTCCGCTTTCTAACTTTGGACATCGTATGATAAGTGTCTGGCCTGGATCTGCCTCACTTGGATTATGAGCAATCACGTGATGAGTTCTTTCTGACTTCGTTCCATTCGGTATTCGGTTGGTGAAAGTCGGTGATAATGTTCTATCGTACCCCATTTTCGTGTAATGTATATAGTAGAAGAAAAAAAGAAAATAAATCACATCTTTACGTAAATATTTCCGTCTGCCTGAAAGATAAATCGATTGCCTGTGTCGCGAATCAATCGAAGGACCCAATATTCTTGGAGATGATGAGCCTCTTGTCATCCTCAGTATCCTGGAATACAGCTATGAATTCTAGTCGCTTAAAGAAGTTAGTCTTCTGACATTCCTTCACGAAAGCTAATATGTTATGATATAGATTATCATCTTTGAGTCGGACACCTGGATTTGCACGAAGTATATGTCGATTTACTCGTCGGAGTTTGCACCATTCCAATTCGACAGAGAAACCAAACAGGTCTTTATTTTTAGAAAGAAACTTTGCAATATTCTTTTCACCAAACATGTTGATGCCGTATTAATACATAATTTTATTTATAATGACTAATGTTAAACCAGTTAAAAATATCCATAGCTGTTCTCCGACAAATCCGACCACCGATCCTGCTGTTTTTAATAGAAAACTGACGAGGGAACCGATTAGACCGGGTATTGCAGCAGCACTTTTTGCAGCCAATGTTTTTAACCATTCACCAAATTGCTTTACAATTTCTTTCGCTTTTGTATATACTTTGGGCGGACCTGAACCTCCTGCGTTTGCTCCTCCTCCCCCTGCTCCCGCTCCTCCTCCTCCTCCTTTAGTCACAGCCAGGGCAATTGTTGATATTGTCATTCCAAGGGCAGTCAGTATTGCAGCGATTGTAATACCATTCCGTTTAAATAATTCTGTCAGCTTCAGTCTCAGTGATAATTCTGGATCGGAAATTACATCACGAAGAGACCTAGTCGTAGCCAGACTTTCACGTGCCTCACTGATCTTACCATGTTCATATTCAATTCGATTGTCAATTTTAGCTTCTCTTGTTATGAGTTCAGCTAGTAGTTTCTCGGCTTTTTCTTTTCCTTGGGTGTGATCTTCAGGAATTTCCTTTAACTGTTTTTCAACTTCTCTTTTCTCTAGCCTTATTTTAACTTTTTCATTGTTAAGGTCGCTAATACGCATATTCGCAATCTTAATTCATCATTAATAGCTCTATATTCTGGGTTTAGATTGTTCCATTGGTCGATTTTATTTTCAAAAGCTTGTATTTTATCTGCATTACCAGAAGCATCTTGTCGTAAGAATATCAGTTTATCTTTGTATATACCCATGTCTTCTGGTGTCATCTTTTCAGCCGGTATTTTATCGTTTTCCACATCTACAGAATACAATGCATGACTCACATATTCGGGCTCTGCGCTGTCCTCCATCTTACTGTATACTTTAGTTACAAATTCATATCCTCCTGCTTCTTTTTTTACTGTCTTGAGCGATTTAAAACCACTTCCTGAAAGTTTTGATAGCCTGAGTTCTTTATAATACAGCTTTCCATACCTAATCTTTGCATTTAAAAATAATTCGTTTCGTGCTGCTTCATCAGTAATATTATTATCGTTTAAGAATTTTTCAGCCATTTGTATTTTAAGTTCTACTCCAAATTTAGTCGAAGGATCTACCTGCGGGCTCCGCGCGCTTGAGACGGCCTGGGAAGAATCGGCTTCTGCAAAGGTATCATCATCATAGGAAAAAGTTGTTTCAGCAGTAGCATCATCATCGTCATTTACATTTGCATCATCTAAACCCTGGAGTGGTATATCTTCTCCTCCTTCTGCCATATTGTATTTCTATATTACTACAATTATTTTTTTATCCCCCATTACATATACAGTAAAAAATGCACATCTCAGTTGTTGAAAGCGTTGAACAATTGGCTGATTACATAGAAAGAACAAGTGCTGCATATCGACGAAGTTATAAATTAATGGGTCGAATTGATATGGCTCTCAATATTACTAAGGGAATTCTTGTAAGCTCTGCTGTCATAGCAGCAATTCCAACAGTTCCGGTACTGTTAGCCTTAACTCCTATACCTGGCGTCGTTATTGATGTAATACAAGGGAAAACGGGTGTAGCAAAGAGACGAGAGAAATATAAACATTATTATGTTCAATATAAACAGCTGCTTACACAAATACAAGAAAAGGTGCAACCCTTCGGAACGAGGAGGCTCCGGGGTCAGAACTTATTCAGGACATATTTCATCAGGCGCTAGAAATTCAAAAACAAGAAGGATTTAGTCCACCTCTGGAGCGATATCTACGATATTATGGATTGAATGGATATGAAAGTTAGTTAACTTCGTGTTCAACATCAGCTAGACTCCGCAACCGGCCGGCCGGACTGACAACGGGCTCCTTTATATAGGCTAGTTTGATGGTGATGACTCACACGGAATTTCCCGTACACCTTCGGAACGTGTATAAACATGCTCAGCAGGGAATTTCCCCGCTTAGTTCAGGACAATGCACTGCTGCGCGTGCGTGAGTTCATATATAGGTCAGGGTCATACTTTAGTTACATGGATGGTTAATTTTTCCTTCGCTTCATGTAGATAAATGAATAAAATGGGTGTAAATTCTTACTTCATCCCAGTTGTCCACGCTTTCTTTACTACTAATGTAAGCTCACCTACTTTCTTTCTGAGCAATACATTTGTTTCTATGAGTAATTTGTAATATTGTAACATCAATCTGTAGGGCACTTTAAACTTTTGAGAAATTTGAAAAATATAGATTCAATTATCCCAAATTAGTTCCTTATGTCAAACAGTATGTAGGTCTTATAGATCGTCCACCAAATTGTTCTGTAACCATGGATAGGCAATTGGAATGTTACTATGTATTCTCATTTGTATTTTCATTTCGCGAAAATTCTTTTCAGAATGGTTGCTGTGGAAACCCTGCAGCCTGTCAAGGTCTGGGAGATGAAGACAATGATGTAAGTGTAAAAAATAATCAAATGTTGGTCTATAAATTTCTGAAAAATTAAGACGTGAAAAGCACTCACAAAAGTCCAAAAATAGACTCGTTTTCCAATCGTTCCTTTCACTTACCTGTTCAAATCGCCCTATGGCGAGGAACGTTTGTATTAACGTGCGGTCAGATTAAAATATTATGTAAATAACTGCGAGTGACAACAGTACTCATGCTACTTTTGAAAAGTTGGGATTTTTTATCTTTTTATAGCGCTGCAGATAAGTTTTTAACCGCGTGATTTGCCTATTTGGTACACTGTCACCTCACAGTGTGCACATCATGTCATATGTGGACCGTTTAGGTGATAATAACAGTAAACAATTTGTGTATACACCAAATACCACGGGGAGGCATCTAGGAACGGAAGCAAAGGATATGAGTTCTATAAACTGGGAACGTACGGCCATGACTCCTTTTTTTCTTAAACGTCGAGGAAATATCTACAAAAACTTTCATCTGCCCGTCATTCATTGATCGCTCTGTATCTAATAGAGGAAATCAAGTTTCCGATCGTCGGGCCACAAAGGTTGGTCGTAAATATTGCAATGAAGGTCTTGCAGAGGTATTTCAGTTCAGTAATGATTAGTCATCACGTTGTAGTAGCAATGTGAATTCTTCAGATGCACACTTGTGAAATTCGCTTTATTGATTGCAAATATCGTTGACATTTTGCGTTGTATATGCTTATGCGTTCAACACTTTATTTCGTCCTGTAAAGCGATGTATTAATTGCCCTGATAAAGTTTGTATGTGATGTGTCATAGTGAGTATGTGAATGCGAGTGCTTCTTTTGAACTCTACAATGTGAGGAGTGGCCGCAGTCAGAGAAAATTGTAACAATTTAGCTCAGTTATTGAACTACTCTTTTTATAAGGGTATAGGGATTTGGCCGAGCGGTTTTGACTGTGATGCGTTTTGAGTTCGATCGAAAATCTACTGAATTGCACCTGAAAATGAAAGCCATAGCTTAGTTTCTGTGCGACGCGCTACGTTTGCTATTCGATTTTGACTTCTTTACATGGTAGAGTAATCAATATATAACTAAATAACGCTCTGACGTAATAATTTTCTTGTAAGGATACATGTTAATGATTTTGCTAACTCAAAAGACTAACCTTATATGGTTAAGTTTCAATCTAAATTGATTTGCCTTAAATATGTGTGTCAGTTATTTCCATACTTTATTTGTTGTCCATCTTATTTCCAGATGGTATCGGGCCTCTTCACACCAAGTGACTTCGCACCGTATGATCCAACACAGGAACCCATATTCCCTTCTGAATTACAGGTAATAGAATATTACGACATCGCTGACTCCAATTTTTAGCTCACATATGGTGTACCAATGTGAGGTTATCGTATAAGCTGAATCAACTCATTTGCATCTGATTTGCATGTATGTATGTATGTACGTATATATGTATGTATGTATGTATGTATGTATGTCCGTCCACATCAAAAACGCCTAAACCGCGCAGCACCTACTGTCTTAGTGTTTGGTGTACAGGTGCACCTAGGGATGGAGATGTGAATTTGTTCAAATGAACTTGTCAGTGTCAAAAATATGCAAATGAGGGGGAAAAAGAAAAAAAACCACTGCAAATTGCTAAAACTCTGTAACCGTTGCTTAGATTGGGTTGAAACTTGGTGTTCAGGTTCCTTTAGATATTCTAAATTAGGTCTTTAAAATTTGGAATGAAATTTGCATGTTTCTATTTTTGGGGTAATTTTTTCAGTTTTTAGTCAAAAAATGTTTTTCTCTGAAACCACTCATCTGATTGTTTTGAAAGTTGGTATACATGTTCCTCAGAATAACCTCAGTCAAGTTTATGCAAATTTAATTGAAATTTTCATATTCGTAATTTTGGGGCAATTTTCCGAATATTTGGTCAAAAATTTTTTATTCTAATACTAATCTGATAGCTTTGATATTCGATATACAGGTTCCTCAGGTTGATGAAAATCAGTTGTATGAATATTGTGAAGATATCTCGAATTTTGTATTTTTGCTGAATTTTTTGGTTATTTTTCTCATTTTAAGTAAAATTTATTCTTTTCCAAAACCGCTAGCCCTATTGCTCTCAAATTTGGATTGGATGTTTGCCAGGGTGTTACCCTGCTAATTGTTGAAATTACGACAAAATTTGAAACATTACTGTTTTGGGGCAATTTTTGTCATTTTTGGTCAAAAAATCTTAAAAAATATTTTCTTTTTAAAGCCCCTGGACAGACAGCTTTTATATTTGGTGAACAGATGTCAAGGGATGACAATAGTTAGATGTGTGGAAATTGTCCTGAAATATAAAAATTTGTATTTTTAAGACAATTTTGTCATTTTTAGTCAATAAAACTTGTTCTCAAAATTACTTGTCTGATAGCTTTGTAATTTGGTACAAAGGTCCCCAGGGATGTTATTAGATAAATTTTCTGCTCAAAGTGTTGGGAAACCCCCAAATTTTTATATTTTAGGTCATTTTCTCAGTTTGTGACCTTAATTGACCTACACCAACCCAGGATATGTTGTGAGAGAGTTTCGAAGGCTGTGACCATAATTTTGTCGTATTTAATATCAATTTGTAGTAAAATTTGATCCAGAAAACAAAGTTGAGGTAAATGTTTTCATTGCGAACCATTTGCAACTTTTGCATGTAAGACACATAAGAACTGATGAGAAATTAGGACCCAGGATAATTCCAGATGTCGTACTCCCCAACAGTGGAAGGCATATCACTATCTGTAACTGATTTAAGTGTTGTTTACATTCGAATGATAGCACTCATAGCATTAATTAAAACATCCCCAAAGGCTGTAAATATATTTCCTGCCTGCTGGTTTTATGTAAGGGGTGGAACATTTGATATTAAGGAGAGGGTAGGGGCTAGAAGATTGATGAGGTAGCATTACTTTTTACCAGATCCCTTGTACATTTTTTCCCACTCTTTATTTTTTCCCCACTCTCCCACCTTTTCTTTTTGTCAAGCTTCTCTGGCTAATTTTTTTGTTGACGTTTGCTTTATGTATGTAGGATCTGCTTGTCCCATTGCTATAGAAGTTGATATGCATGTTCCCAAAGACGACCTCCAGTACCTAAGTCGCAGACCTTATTTGCTTTTGTCATTCTTGTTTTTTTGGTTTAAATATTTTCTTGAATTTACCAATTCAAACCGAATGTGAGCACACTGTCCTTCACGGTATTTTTAATGAACCGATCAAGGTGTGGTGATGCTACTTATCTTCCAGCAGAGTAGATGAGACGTGCACGTGAATATTTACTTTATGAAGCATTTTATATCTGATTTGGAGTCTAATGCCCCCTTCACTTGATAAAACTTACCACATCAAATGCAGATTTTGCTCTACATGATCCATAGCTCACAAAGCTGTTTCACACACATGTCAAGTTTTTCAAGTTACTGTACGTTCTATGATTCTATGTATTGAATGAACATTGTCGATTTGAGTTAATCAGTATAAATGTTATCAAATTCAAATTTTGTCATCTGTAATTCATCTAAAGGTCTAAAGATAGAAAACGTCGCGGAAATCATAGATCAACAATGCACAATAACCAAAATCTATTATTTTCGTGTCGCTGTACTGTGTATTCTTGTAGCTAAGCGATGAGTACAACAATGGTACAGTGCGATTTGCTAGCAAAGCAACAACGTGGATCCGACCAACAACACTGAATGACCTACTGAGGATGAAATCAGAAATACCTGATGCAGTGTTAGTCGTTGGCAATGCAGAACTCGGTAAGTACAGGGAGAAAAATGTTAGATGGCAACCATGTGACGCATGACAAGTTTTATTTAGATTTTGTTGGTCTGCATCGCATCGGAAGGTGTACTGCAGAGCTAAAAACCACTACACTGGTATAGAGGATGAAATTTAAGCATACCAGACTCTTTGGAAAGGTCACACATTGCAAAAATGATTTAATATTTCATATCATTTACCGAACTTTACTGTCTGCAATGGTCTAAATACTTTGTCTAACTTTACGAATATTTGTACTCTAGCCAGTCCTCTTAATTTATTGCGCGATCCAGGATTCCATTTATTAAAAATTCGCATTCTCTGTGCGCTGGCATCTCACCTAGAGAAGCCTCATGATTATAAACCCAGGGGCGTATAGATAATATAATTTTTCATTTATATTCGGTGAGCCCAAAGTATTCCTAAAGAACTTTATACCCAAGTTTGTTTGTTTTTTAATTTTTACGTTTATGAAATTTTTACAGAGATCATGACTCGTTGAGTTATAACACGCTTCGTTATATCTGACACAATTTGAATACATGGAGGACGCTGTTACATAAAGTAATGAAATTCCGTCACCAATCTGATTTCAGCTTTTGATCCTACCGTAAGGAAGTTACAGCACAAGACGTTCTTGTCAGCATCTCAAGTGGCAGAACTCGTTCAGATTGATGTGAGTGATGATGCCATTGTATTTGGATCGTCTGTCAAGATGTCTCGCATGTGTGAAGTCCTAAAGAAACGCGTTGAAGAATTGCCAAGTACGTGAAATTTGAAGAATACGTGTAATGTCGGAAATCAAAATTTTATATCCACACAGTCTACAATCTCCATGATAAAGCTATAGAGATGGAGCAAGTTTTCACTTTGCTTTAATGTGAACGGAGAATACCGTCTAATTTGTGAGATACACTTTATCACTAACTTTTGCAATTCTAACATAGTTCTAATACACACCCTAAAGTAGAGACATATTTCTTTCAGAAACTCCAAAGCTATTTCTCGTTTGCAAATGTAATTCTTAAATTTCAACGGTTTCAATCTGCTTTTTCATAGCACATGACTGGTCTCACGGAACCCAAAACTGTTTTGTTTTCACGACAATTTAGGCGGTTACTGCTTACAGGCAATACCGAATGAATACAAATGTGATTCATTTCATCAAATAGGTTTCTTTTCAATCATTTGACAAGATTTGATTTCAAGTCCGGAAATACAATAATACCAATGGTGATCTCTTTTCACAGCATTCAAAGGTCAAACCTATGCAGAATTGTTGAAAATGTTGATGATGGTAGGAGACTGTCAACTGAGAAATGTTTCTGTGAGTATACGCTTTCGTTGAGGCACTGTCTGTAAAATTCTATCTACTTGGAAGCTATTATACAAAATGACAACTCCAGAGAAAAAGTCACAAAGTCATTGAAATGGACTTCTTTGACCACTGTTAATTTCATCCTTTCCGAATTCGAATATCTAGTTCCTGTGGCTGAAGTTGCAGCACATTAATCAAGAAAACAATGTACATGCAGCAGATCTACATAATTATTGAATGACAGTAATTATTTTGAATATATACAGTTTCAAGCGGTATAATAATCAAATCTACATTGAAGATTCTTCGCAAATGAAATAACAATACCATTGTTGTGTTACGATGCACGGGGCCTGAAAATCAAGTGGTGTTTTTCTCTCCCAGAAAGTCGTAAAAGCTGTCCGTGTGTACAAAGAAGGTGAAAATATTTACCTCTCAAACAGTAAAGTAAGTGACCTTATACTATAATATCAGTGCAAGAAACCCACTTCATGTTAGTTTGGATGTGTATCGTGTTCATCTATTAAATTTCGCAGGGGATTGGTAGTCACATACTAGCGGCAAGTCCATTGTCTGACCTTACCCCTTTACTTATGGCTTCTGGAACTACAGTCACTGTGACGTCATTGAAAGGTTCGTGTCTCTATATCTGAGAATATCCACCGTTCCAAGGACGATAAAATCTGTACAATCAAGAAATTTATTTAAAACCTCACTTAAAAATTTTCTTTTGAACTCAGAATAGTGAATCTCTGTATTTTTTGGTTTTTTATTTGTTTTCACCTCGCTGTTGAAATGTAATATGTACTTCTTGAAAAGGATGGCAAACTATATTACTATGATATCATGATTTGTATGAATTCTGGGCCAGGGACTTGATTAGTTCCACTAGAACTACTTCCCTGGTCCCCATCAGTAATGTTGACACATTTTTTACTGGTGAAATAAAGTCATTATCATTATCATTATCACCGTGATATATGATAGTGTGCATCACTCGTAAAGATGATGACCTGCGTAACGTTTTAGGTAGATACAGTATTTCACAAAATTATATTCAAGACTCGCTACTAAGTAAAAGTTACATCTTTTGCAACTTTGTATTCTAGATTTCTATTCTTGATTTATTTCATTATTGAACTCTATGGTGACATCTGTTGTAATTTCACAAGCTTATTCAATATATGCATCATCGTTATACTATGAAGAAAAACTTTCAAGCCTTGCTTTTACCTTAACTTTGATTTAAGTGACGAAGGTTATAGTAATTGAGACAACCCGTCCAACCATACCTTTGGTAATCATGATCACCTCCCAATGTCCTTATAAACCTCTTAAAACCTAATACCAGTATTTGTTAAAATGCCCGCTTGTGTTCTTAAAAAAAGTCATAGACCATTGAAACATTGAACATTCCATTTCCCTGCAGGAGGCAGTCGTACAATGCTTCTTGATAACACCTTCTTCAAAGACTACAGGAAAACTAGTTTGAAGCAAGACGACACTTTAGTATCTCTTACTATTCCGGTTTCATCGAAGGTAAAAGGCTTTTTATTATTCATTAAAAGAGTAAATAATGCCAAAATTGAGTGCTTATAGTACCGTACATATAAAGAGGTAGTAGAATTAACTCACAGAAAAAGGTTGAATATCATTAATGTTTCAGCCAAGCTTAAAAGGTCAGTAGCTTTTTGACCATACTTTTAAAATCTTTTTCTTTTATTTGTCAAATACAGTTTCTTGTTCTACGTACATGTTTGGAGACACTGATTCAGCTTGTCAATTCAGCCTGTACATGTGTAGACTGCAATGTTATTTTTAACAAGTGAATTCTGGTCTAGAGTAGAATTCAAATGTAAACATTAAATGTTGGCAAGCAAAATAGTAAGTGTTTTAGCATTCTTTTGGGAGTATAAAAAAGAACTTGCAATTGAAATCCAAAATAAAATATAGTGGAAAAACCATCAAAAGTTACAGCTAGTAGCCTTTAACGGCGCCGTTTATCTGCAAAAGTTACCAAAGAATGTAATCAATATGTTATTTGTACGTTTAACTTAAACTTTGAACTCAAATTTCTTATTTCTTTTTACAAAGAATGAATACTTCGGTGGTTATAAAGTTAAAAAACAAGTTCATCGGCGTGACAAGGATGTTGCCATAGTAAATGCGGCGTTCCGAGTCAAGTTCGATGGCGATATCGTTAAGGAAGCCGCTTTGTGTTTTGGAGGTACTGGACCAACCGTTGTTGTGGCAAATAGTGTATCACAAAAAATGATCGGCCGGTAAGAATTGCAGTCACCAATTTTGCCCTACCTTTTTACACTTGTTTGTTGTAGACGAATGTATATACTACATGTATGTATGTATGTACTATTTAAGTACTAAAATGAAACGGAAATTTACGTTATCTGGTATATACTCCTCAAGAATGAATCCGTCCGAAAAATGCTGCGGGAACAAGTTCTTGACGTTTGGTTATGTCAGTTTGGATTAGTGTTGATATGTTACGAATTTCTCATCACAAGTGAGGAAATATCCTCACCATAAACAATAAACAAAGTTCGTATCATCAGAAGGATTTATATCACTTATCTGGTACAAGGAAATGGGATGAAACGTTGTTGAAAGATGTCCAACACATGCTCGGCACCGAACTTCAGCTATCAACTCAGGGTGGAATGGTAGAGTACAGAAGGTCATTACTGAAGAGTTTCTTCTTCAAGTTCTACCTCAAAGTCTTAGATGAGCTTGGTGAAAAAGTGGTAAGAAAACTGCAGATTTGTTATTTCCCCAAACTTGAATTACTCTGTTACTATTCTTAAGTACACACTGCATTGCAACACACCTCATTCAAACTCTTCATCGCGATTCGTCAATTTGCGATGTGTGTCCCGCTGGTACATGCAAAGAACCTAGCGGGTGACACAACGGTTTCAAAGGGTCAGTTTGCAAGTGCTGTCTACTCACAGTATGCGCACATTCTAGAACATGTAAAATTAAATGGCTGTGCCTTGTGCTACTGAGTCCAATTTTGAGAAAATTTGATGAAGTGTTTTACAAAGTACATATTGAAAGACTATATTAAAGTAACAGCATAATTGTTTCACTTTCCTTTTTTCGGGTTGAGAGGTTGCTCATGACTATAATTAACCACCGTACTGACTGGGACTTCTGTGCGAGTTTGAACAAGATAAATAATAAACAGGTGTCCGACTCAAATATGGCCGCCTCCCCCCAATATGCAAAATAGATGGATATGCGTTTTAATCGAAGCACTTTCTTTATAGAAACAATGTTGTGTCATACAATGGAACAAATTGCGCCGGCGATATTTCACTGTAACATTGTATTCCCTGTTTTCTTCACAAGAAAACGTAACGCACTGAATATCCGAGGAAATGGAAGGTGTTTTAGGTCAACAAAGTACAACAAGATGAAGCTCATGGTTTTGACACTGAAAAAAATATTAACAATGGTTAGTTTTAGCATAGCTGAGAAACAGAGGCTTCAATTTTCCTTATGGTAGTAACATGCGTGATGTAGGGAAAATTTCATGAGATAGCCACAGAAACAAATCGAAGACGCCATTGCATTGTAGTACCGCTCAAACTGAACTGCATTCTAGCGGAATTTAATAAATAATTGCATCGTATCAGAGCAAATGTTTGTGTTTTTATATTGTCATGTCTTTCATGTCGCCGTCTTCCTCTTCGCTAGTCTGGGACCTCTGCAGAAAGGAAGTCTTTATCAAACTCTGACAGATCAGCATTATTTGATATAGAGAAGTCACCGACTTCTGGTACTCAACTGTATCAGGTAGGTTTATTAATGACAGTGCAATAATTACATTGACTGACTTGCTGTTCTCGAATTTATGGACTGACAATATAGAGATTGATATCACGAGGGACTATGGTTGATTTTACAATCTTGTATTAGTACATCTGGTCCCATAAAATTATTGAGTTCAATATGTTACTGTGGAAATGATGGACCATTGGTAAACCTAGGGTATAACTTATGAAAGTTTAAACAATTATTAAAGGTTGTACCTGATGGGCAGCCAGCCATTGATCCGATTGGTCGTCCTGTGATGAATGAGTCTGGGTGTCAGCTGGTTACTGGCGAAGCAGTCTACTGCAATGATGTATCCATGGAACCAGGTAAGCTGTAAAGAGACAGAGCATCTTAATATCAGCAGAGAATAATCCGAGGATGGAGGGATAGATCTTCAAGAATGTGTACCGTAAACAACAGCTAGATCTGACAAAAAGACAGAAAGAAATCAAAATGGGAAAAACAAAGTTTATAGAAATAGGGATTTCGTGTTTTGCATGATAACGCGAATCAATCAAAATCATGGATTGATGTTGTTGCAAAGCTTTAGTATTCGAGGAGTTTGAACTGTGGAAACAAAGCTACGAACTAACCCTATACTTAACCCTATAAATCAAAATGTGAATGCTTACAATGTTCGTCTTGCACGATGAGATCGTTCAGTGTTTGAACTTTACAATTGTATAATGATTTCTTTCTTCCTTATTTTGCATTTCTTTTATTTAGATGAACTTCAAATGGCAATCGTCTTCAGCACTCGACCGCATGCAAAAATAATGTAAGTATGAAATTCACTGATATGGGTTTTGCTCCCTCAACGACAGGTCCATGTACGTTACTTTGAGTCATATTTAGATCTCACATAGCATAGTTTTGCACTTATGATGTTTATTTATAAAGATACTGTGAAATTCACAGTAAAACGTTATTACATAATTGTTTGCCTTTTATCTAACTGAATATGACCACTAGCTGGATGGGTGAATCGGTCATCCTGGCAACTAGCACATCAATTTAGTTGATACCATGTATATATTTAGGACTTACATAGATGTCAGATACATCAACCACTTTTCCACCAGCCAGATGTAAAAATCACGGCAAATAAATTAAGGTAATTAAAACTTTGTTCTAATGTTCTTTACCCTCCCTAACATTATAGATCTGTTGACACATCAGCTGCGTTATCCTTGGATGGTGTCCATGGTTACGTTGATGCTACCGATGTTCCTGGTAAAAATACTTGGCCTGCTGCAAACCCATTGGATGAAGACTCTGAAACTTTTGCTACAGAGAAAGTACGTCATTAGTATCTGTATATTAACTGTCTGGTTGAATGTTTAATGTTGTGACTGAAACAGAGCGCGTCGAATGTCGCTGATCTGAGCTTACATTTCGCGAATCAAATCTCTATCACACTTTGTATAACCCGGTCAGACATGTTGTAGAACGAGACGGATGAGTGGTGCATAATTTCAGAGCTGATATGATTTTTTTTCGCACTTCAGTTCCCAATTTATTTCTGATATTAAAAGGCTCAGAGCACGTATTCATCTCATGCTGCCAATAATTACTTGCAACCAGTAACCCACCTTCTGATGAATTATCGAAAATTGCTCTTCGTTATTGTGACTGTATGTGCAATCACATCGCAATCAGAACACATATTAATATTATCGAAAGGGTGAAGAAGAGAGTGCGTCATTGGCCGTCTTTATCTTGATATTTGTTTTCTCTAGGTGATTTGTGTTGGCCAGCCAATCGGAGGGATACTTGCCGATACTCCAGAACTTGCCCGCAAGGCAGCTACGCTTGTCAATGTCGTGTATGAAGACAAGGAATACATTCTCTCGGTACAGGTGCGCATTCGCCTTACATGTCTGTAAAAGAAATTTGTTTCGAACGAATGCTGGGAGAGTAGTTTGTCTGGATTGTTCAATTTGTCAATGCATGACTTTTTAACGAAAGAATGTTTTCCTCCCATTCGCCTGCCTACTACAATATCTGCTCTTTACCTTTTGGATATGGAAGGTGTTGTAAGGGGGAAGAAGCGTTGAATGTCGTTACCATACTGTATTAAAACGTCTATGCAATGATTGAATATATCTTCGGTTTGAAATGTGCAAATGTACAAGAATTAAGGAAGAACGTACATCATCTCTACAACCATTCGTCATAAATCTATAGCTATGTAACAAAATCTATCTTCAGATATGAGAAAGGTATCGATAGATACTAGCCTAAAATACAAATGAAGAACACGTATCTTTATTTCATTTTCCAGGTTTTTTAGGATTTTTTTCTGAAAATGTATCACTGCTACATGAAAAGGGCTATGTCTTCCTTCCGAGAACATATCTTCCCATTCAATATGCACTTCCCCTTTACATCGATAAAATGATTTTGACATTTCACGGTTTATCGACAAAATGTGATCACAAAAAGTTATATATATATATATATATATATATATATATATATATATATATATATATATATATATATATATATATATATACACTTGTTTAGTTCAAGATCAGCTGGAGTAGAGTGCTCAATACTAGAGTAGAATATATATGTGGAAATGTAATATCTTAGATTATCCTGATCAACTCAGTTGTGTATATATATATATATATATATATATATATATATATATATATATATATATATATATATATATATATATATATATATATGATATCGTCGAAAGGCCAATATATTGTCGTCTGTGTGTCTTTAAATTTTGGTTTCATATGTTTTTGGAATATCTATTGAATGCTAGGGGAGATATTATAATACTGATAGTGGAACAGATCCCTAGGAGCCAGTAAAGGTTGTAGTAAAATCCATACGAATGAAGTGTTGCACAACATTTTTGACGGATATACGTTCTGCTACGATGGGTATCCACAAGAGAGGCTTTATTTCACACTCTCTGACAGGACGCGATGAAAACGGGGTCTTTTTACCAGTCTTCCCGACGCGTTGAAGAAGGCGATGTCGCCACAGAGTTGGAGAAATCTGATCACATTGTCGAGGGGGAGGTGTATGTTAGTGCTCAGAGCCACTACTACTTGGAGACGATGAACTGTGTCGTCAGACCCAACGAGCGGGATGAGATGGTAGTTTTGTCATCGACACAGTGTCCAAATGATGTCCAGGTCAGTTCGGGTAATAACATAACATGCAGTGATGACTTTTTGAGAAAGCAGCCATCACGTCCGCACGAGATTCAAGAGATCAAATGTGGCTTTGATGTGTAAGAACATTTGTATTTTCCCATTATGTAATAATGAACTCGCTATGCAATAGAGCCCGACGTGTAATACTACGAATATACTACAAACGACAATAGCAGAAGGATCGTGAAAAGGATCTCTGTATGGTCTTACTGTGGTGCGAAGCGTAGTTGTTCTGAGTTTGGAAATCGCAAACAACGTCACTATATACTTTCTGGTCAGACACTATAGTGTTACTCGTTTATTATTGAACTATTATATCGAGATTCAGACTTAGTGTTAAATACCTTTGTCTACCTGACTTTATCTTATAGATGAAAGTTGCCCAAGCGCTAGGCGTGTCGGCAAGTAAGATCACCGTGAAAGTTCGAAGAGTTGGAGGCGGCTTTGGAGGGAAGGAATTTCCTCCGTCAGAATTGGCCAAGATGTGTGCAGTCGCCGCAAAGAAGTAAGAAAAACAATGTTCACAATGTGTAGCAGATTTTAACATTGTGTGTACTATTCGTTAGATATCTGCTGATAGGCACCGGTTGACTATGCAGTGATCAGTGCAATTAACATAAAACATCGGAAAGTTATAAATTACACTTTCGCGTAGCATTACACAGGGTCAAGTGAATGATGATTCTATACTACTTCGTTGATACTGTATCAACATGAAATGTGTCAGCGACCTCAAAGGTTTACTTGAAATGATATTTAAGTGCATTTAAAATCTACTCAAATTTGTCAATCATATATAGAATATGTTCAATAATTTGATTTTCTCCCGTATCATCGATCTACTGTTTCCCTTTATAATTAAACACGATTATTTACATGATCAAATGTAGCGCTGTTAAACATATAAGGCACAGATAAGAGCTAATAAGTTATTAAATGACTTGAGTTTGATAAATAGAGATCTTCGATGGCTGTCTTTTTCGAACTTTCTTAGTTGAACAGGAAACGTTTACAATGCGCTGCGCGTGCCGTCCCAGTGCCTCCTCCTATACCTTCTAGACTCTCTCCTTATGAACTGTTCTTCCATTGTATTCATCTCCAAGCTTCTAAAGATGAAAAACCAACTTCCCTTTTACTTTTTCAAATATCAGATATGGAAAATCAGTGCGACTAATGCTTACGAGAGATGAAGACATGCAGTTTGTTGGGACAAGACACGCAGCATTAGCAAGATACAAAGTCGGCTGTACTTCAGATGGGCATCTTAACGCACTTGATATAGAAGTCTTCATGAATGCAGGCTGCACTGAAGGAATTTCGCCTGCGGTAATATAACAATTATTTGTTCAAAATGTAATTAGCGTGACAGATCTCGGAGAAAGATTCCAGGAAACGAATACATGTAGCTTGTGAAACATAACCGATACACAGTAGGAAATCGTTCTTCTGGATGCTATGATGATATAACTTAGACTTATAAAGAGATTATAAAAAACACGGTGCTTGAATACTGTGATTTGAGTTTAGGGAGTCTCTCATGCTCAAGGGCGATAGCAGCGTGTTGTAGCAGATTTGAGTTTAGGGAGTCTCTCATGCTCAAGGGCGATAGCAGCGTGTTGTAGCACAAAAGTGCCTGAGATTTCTGAGGGCAAAAGGAGGCGTTTGCCGATTTTGAGTCAATTTTTGACAATGACAAGTGGATGGAGGGAAACTTGTTTGATTCGATTCTTTACATAATTAAACTCATATTGTGTCAAAACGAACTCACGTGAAGTCGTGCAATACACGCTGTTAAATTACAAAGAAGATCATGACATCGTTTGTTTGTTATTTCTACAGTTATTTGGTCAAATAATCACACAGTTGAGTAATGCCTACAAGATTCCGGCATACATCATGGCTGTCAAGTTGTGTAAGACTAACATACCATCCTGTATACCAATGAGAGGTGCTGGTGGTCCAAAAACCATGGCAATTATTGAGATGATAATGGATGACGTTGCTAGGAAGTCAGGGATTCCCCCAGAAAAGGTATGTTCCAAAGTGTCACTTTAATGACATGGCTGCCCGTCTTTTTTCAATATCACCTCCACTTATAGGTGGTTATATAACAAAGTTTCGTTAGTGATAAAAATCGGTTGAGTGCTAAACTGTTCGTGTTGGAAGAATTAGATACGTCAGTCACGCACAAGAAAGGGTAAACGAGACTTGCATCTACAGCTGCTTTGATTCCAATGCTTACGTCTTGTAAGGATGTTTGTTAGTCTGTGCTTTTTAAAATCACATTTAAGATATGTAAACTTTTGTAAAGTTAGAGTTTAACTCGGCTTACATGAGGCATTCCTGTTCTTCA
Source organism: Ptychodera flava (assembly GCF_041260155.1). Lineage (NCBI taxonomy): Eukaryota > Metazoa > Hemichordata > Enteropneusta > Ptychoderidae > Ptychodera > Ptychodera flava. Next base: position 30,243,945 of record NC_091942.1, on the reverse strand, counting down.
CAACAGAGAAAACTGCCTGCTCGTTATATAATAACTCTTTGACATACAACTGTTATTGTGGAGAGAAAATATTGTTACATGAATTAAAACATTCTTTGTACCAACAGATACGTGAAATAAATTTATATAAAGAAGGTGATGTGAATAATCTTTATCAAGAGCTTCCAGACATCGTAAACCTTCGACGATGCTGGGATGAATGTCTCAAGAGAAGTGACTACTATCGACGAAGAGCTGAGATCGACAATTTCAATAGGTTAGTGGATGGCAAGGCCAGTTGTATTCATTAAGAAGGCAAGTTCAAAATCCAGTCGCCAACCAGATGCAAACTTGTTCGGTAAAACTCGGGCTTCAGGTCGATGTGCGGAAAGGTGTATTCTTGCACAGTAGTAATTGAATAGTAATTGCCACAAAGGTGACAATCCATTTTCAGAGTACAATGTTCTTTCTTTTACAACTACAGACATCACCAAGGGTATGAATTCTTTGCTTATATTAAACTTAAACAGTTTTCAATGTTCAAATATGATGCAAAACATACAACATCCACAAGAGTCTTCCAAAACATTCTTTAAGACTTCTTTATCCTTGCAAGACTTCTTGCTCTTTGTAGCATATACGGTGAAAGTAACACTTTGGTAACAACTAGACTTTGTTAGGCTGATACATTTAACTATCGTATGTAAGCTTATAAAGCGCTGAAAACAACGTGTATGGCATGTTTTTTCGAGTTTAATGAAGCAAGTGATGTTTCCAGGAACAAGGCAGAAGAAAACGAGTCACTTGTGTCGCAATGTAGTCAAGCCTTGGTTTATCGTGTTGATTCGAAAACTACACAACACATATACAGTCCGTATAGCAGCCAAAGTGTACGTTTTACACAAGGAAAAAACCTGATGCGATTGCAACAGACAGTCTTCAACTTTTGCCGAGTAATTGCAACGGCAACAATTGTCATTATGTTTCATCTGTCATGCAATTATCTTCCTCATTGCCGTGCTTTTCTACTCAGTGAAAATCGTTGGAAGAAAAGGGGACTAGCAATGGTACCAACGAAGAGAGTGCTTGGCCTTCCTCTTTATTTCCTAAACCAGGTAATTGGTCTTATGTCCGTGATCAAGTTTATAAATCTTGCGTTATTGAAAATACTCACCTGTGACTGTTTTGGCATCACAAACTATTTGGCATTTAAAGTCATAATCGGGGTCAAGGTCGACGGATGTTCCAATTTTAGAGAGAACTTTTTCAATCGTGAAATAAAAAGTCGATATTCCACAATTGCTCTTCTTGGTGATCGTGAGTGTAATTGCTCGGTAGTATTTCAGTGATCTGAATATTTTTTTAATAAGGGGAGAACGATCATATTGGGTATATCATAAATCTCTTCTTCATTCCCAATTTCAAATGCAATCATACTTAAAGTTCCTGCTCTGAGCAACTGAATGTTGTGCAGACAGTTTTGAAATAAGCATATTAAACGAAATTTTCATTAAACTATCCGAAGGCATTTACAAACGCCAGAAGACATTCATTCATCATAAATCGGAATTTTTTCTTGGCATCTGTAATATTCCTACCTATGTAGGTAGCTACCGTCCTTCTATCAAGATGGAGAGGCTGATAAGCATATTTTACAATCAAATTTACGAAATCATAGAAGTTGGCAAATACGGGTAGACATTACGGGTGTTTAAGGATCGATAACTACTGACGAAATGATTCAGTAAGAGCACATACATATATAGATTTGAAGTGCTTAGTAATATTCCTACTGTCCCCAATTATGATGGTTACCCCGATGTTGACCGCAGAACCTCTATAACATTTGGTGACTCATCGTCCTCAGTGAAATACAGTAAGATATACACTCATTCTAGGCACAAGCTCTGGTCCATATTTACTTGGATGGCTCCGTGTTGATCAGTCATGGTGGCGTTGAGATGGGTCAAGGTTTGAACACAAAAACTGTACAAATTGCCAGTCGTGTTCTGTGCATTCCTCAAGAACGGATCCACATCAACGAGAATAGCACTGACAAGGTGCCGAACAGCTCCTCAACAGCAGCGTCATCTGGAACTGATTTATGGGGAAATGCTGTCAGGGTAGGCGGTAGCTTAATCGTATATACATGTACAGTGATAGAGATTGATCGGCATTTGGTGGAAACAGATTTCCTACTCTCTTGCAGGCCTTTTTATGACAGGTGCTTTATACACGTATCATATATTTCAAGTAATTTAGTGTCATGCCACTACAGAGGTAGAAAATATACCCTTACTTCCGACGTATGTAATCTTATCGTCTCTTTAAAACATCAGCTTCTCGGTTTTATGAACACAAGTGCAGGTACAATTCTTTCGTGTTTTGACTCGGTTATATTGACTTTTGCACTATTTTCGTCATTGATTTACTTTGTGATTGTTAGCTTAATAGATTGCTCTGACCACGATTTTTAGACTCTGTAATGGTTTATTGGCTTTGTTTCATTGCTGCTTAGAGACAAGCAAATTCAATTTGCGCAATTGGGAAAAATAGTCTGACATCACTATCTGTTTAACAATATATTATATCAAGTACCCACATTGTTTCTTATTTGTTTATGCTCCCTTCACAGGTTGCTTGTGAAACTTTAATGGAGAGACTGGAAAAGTTCATATACGAGAACCCAAAAGGATCATGGGAAGACTGGGTAGGTTCACCAAGAGATATACAATAAGTCATTCTAATACTTTGATAAAAATACTAATCTATCTATCTATCTATCTATCTATCTATCTATCTATCTATCTATCTATCTATCTATCTATCTATCTATCTATCTATCTATCTATCTCGAAGTTAACAGATGTTGTCGTGGGAAATTAGTGCTCGATGCTAAAAGTAGAACGTTATAAACAATAACACAAATTACTTCGAGTGAGTACTTCAAGTTGTACTTCAAGAACAAAATGATGCTATCTGTGCATCTTGCAATCTTCAGACAGAACTGAAATGATTTTTTAGTTTTACACTCTCATTTATATGGTTGGCACGTACCATTCTGTTAGTAGGTTAAAATTTGACAAATAATATTTGTTTTGGTAGTGACATTTTGGAGCCAACTCGCAGGGCTTGTTTAACAGCATAGATTTGTCAGCATTGATAATGTGCAGCTTTTCTGATATACAAAGATTACATCGCTTGCTTATGTTAGAGTAACTCGACGCTTTGTCAGTAATTGATCACGAGACGTCAAAGACCTGGTCCTTGTCTTTTTAAGACCAAATAAATTTTGACAACTTTGTGCTGTTCCTGTACTTGTTGTTCAGGAACGATTGCGTGTGATTAGGGAATACGGAATAAGTCAAAATGTAGATTCATTACATTTGACATTGTCAACTTCTGTCCATCTATCTCGGAAGATCTCGTACACAAATCGCTTGATTTGCGAGGGAATACACTTCGATTTCTGATGAAGTGATTAATATCATAATGCGCTCAAGAAAGACCCTTCTCTTTGACGACATGAATGGTTTTCACCGTATCTTCTTATCCTATAGGTGAATACAGCGTACATGAACAGAGTTAGTCTCTCCACATCTGGACATTTCAAGTAAGTACATCTGTTAGTTCTCAACCGACTTCGATACAAAAACAAAGAAGATATTGTGACCTGACAAATAGCAAATATGATTGGAACTAATATGGGAAAATTTGATCTTTATATTTTTTAAATTTCTCAAAAGTGTTGGATGCCCCATAGCTGAATTTTACAATATTACAAATTACTCAAAGAAACAAGTGCATTGCTTAAAGAGAAAAGCGATGAGCGTACATTTGGAGATTAGTTCACTATCCAATTATCCCAAATTAGCTCCAATCGTATGAAAGATAATCATTACATATACATCATTGTGGAAACTGTAAAGAATATGATGATTATGACACGCCATCAGTGGTGAATGTTTCACTCTATAATACATGTCCCTCTCTGGGTACCTTTCTGCTGTGTTGCTATAGAACGTGGTTTGACGTTTATATTTTGAAAGAAAGGGGGTTGTGTTGTCTCTAATAGAAAGTAACTGGAGTCTCATCACTCTCTTGTCAAGGTATCCTGACATTATTGGCTTTGATTGGGACAACTTGAAAGGGACCAAAGGACAGTATTATTTTTGTTATGGTGCAGCATGTTGCGAAGTGGAGGTGGACTGCTTGACAGGGGATCACCAGTTGAAACGTACAGATATAGTCATGGACGTTGGAGACAGTTTGAACCCAGCGCTAGATATCGGACAGGTTAGATTCATTTGAATTTCAATGGAATTATGACTCATATTACCATATTCATAATATTTCGTCCAACAGTAAGTTAAAGAGCATTTTAATTCGAACCAGTTCATATTTTGACAGTTGGATGTCAATGACGTGTAAGAGAACTGTAATTCTTCTACGAAAATAACTTATTTCATCTACGCATCGCTTCTAAAGTTATAAAGGAGTTGATTGAACACGTTAATTTGGTAAGACGGTGCACATCTGCAATTATTGCTTTTGACGCGCCTGTGTCGGATTTACTGAGTAAGTAACTATGTACTCTAGGTGCGATCTCCAAGCCTACGATCTGTTTACGTACCTCCGTAATGAAAGACGATTCGTTTCAACTATTGTTTGGGAAAAGCTTATGCGTTCTCGTAATTTTTGCAGATTGAAGGCGCGTTTGTGCAAGGATATGGGTTGTACACTTTAGAAGAGCTTCGATACTCTAAGGAAGGGAAACTATTGACTAAAGGTCCAGGAATGTACAGAATACCACAGATCGGTGACATCCCCAGCGAATTCAATGTTACTTTGTTGAAGAGGGCGCCATGCAAAGTTGGATTATATTCATCAAAGGTTTGTGTGAACACATTGAAACGCCTTCTTAAATATCGCACACGAATGGAACGACATTAAGGAAACGATAAGTAGTTGTCCCAGGATCAGGATAATTTACAAAAAAATAGTGAACCGCTATTATGATTAAGTTCTCTATTGGACAGACAAAGAAAAGTTCAGAATCGACTCACGGCACAGTTTGATTCTGAAACAAAAATCGTTGACGCCTCTCAATTAATTTGATTTATCGAAAAGTTGCAATGTCCAAGAATAACAATAATGTTTGATGACATTTTTTAATTTATTGTGTATTTGGCATCCTACTTGGACACAAGCCGGTGGTTCCAAATTAAAGGTATACAGTCACCTGTAATCTAAATATGCCCATATATGGTCAAAGGGGCGTTCCTTGGTATTCGAAATGCCCATTTGAGGTCGCTGGTTGTGGCAAAATTGGAACAGGTGACAGTATACCTTTAAGCTCGGTACTTCCCTGAAATTCCACAGCTTAGTTTCTATCCAATTTGACGATTTACTTTGCTACCTTTACACTGTTTCAAACCAGGGTGTTGGCGAAGTGGGGATTAATATTGGTTTTGGTGCACATCTAGCGATAAAAGATGCCGTAGCATCAGCCAGAGCCGACGCTGGACTTGATGGTCCTTTCAGATTGGACAGTCCGGCCACTCCAGAAAGGATAAGACTGGCATGCGCTGATGAATTCACTGGGAAGTTTAATGTGAGTAAAATGTTTTATCTTGTGGGAAGAGTGAATCATGTATTTTATCAATGTCAACCAGGTATGGACATGTACGTTCTTCATCACTGACGTGATTTTTTGGTTACCGTAATGCTTGTCTGACAACAGAGTATTTTCATTTCGAAGTGACACGATTGATGAAGACTGATTTACCATAATTTTAGCTCAGAGAGAGAGAGAGAGAGAGAGAGAGAGAGAGAGAGAGAGAGGGGGGGGGGAGAGTGTGTGTGTCACAGGGTTGTAAGAAATACGGTTTAAAAACACCGAAACAATTCGAATTTCATGGTTTTGAGATCAATAATTACGAAGTTACCGGAAATATTGCAAGTGACATCCCTTCCCTGTTTTTTGTGCCTTCCACAGGATCATTCTATTGATGACGAGTTTTTCATCCGGCCTTGAATTATACCGTGATCGAGCGTCTATGCTCCTCCTGTACAAAGGTCACTCGAGGTCAACCAAAAGTCAGAGGATTACGATAGAACAACTATCGAGACATGAAAATAGAACGAAAAAGTCTTAAAAATCGACAAATTTAACCGACTTTGTTTGTTTTTCAACATTAACTAAAGTCAGGGAGAATCTAGCGTTCGGGTGAATCACCGTTTCTACTACATGCCAATTTTGATTTGTTACGGGTACAAATACTTCTCCATTGCCCATTTTATTCGTGTCATTAAATTACATAGAGAATTATTCAATAAATCGAGAATTCCTTTAGTAGGACATGGCGTCAAGTGGTTGTATCTGCCCAAACATCTATAATGTCAACAACTTTGCAGTCAATCTCATGAAGCAACTGAACCAATGTTCAGATTTTAAAAAAAATTATTGCCTCGGCAAACGAGTGCTAGGAATTATAATTCTCTTATTGCTCTTATTTTATAAGATATTGTGCCAAATAATTTAGTAGCCAATCAGACATCTGGAATCCTAATAGTATTGAAAATTGCATATTACTTCACTACATTTATCTCAGTATTTCTTCATTGTGATCACTCGGCTGTCGTCATCTGTCAATGTATAAGTATGTGACTGTCACTAATCCATATATCACATTGGTATATGCAAAGTTCATCACGTTTGAATATTGGATTATATACAAATAGACAAACTATTGTAGAATATGCAAATGAGGTAACTTTCGTGAAAACGGCCGATGGCAAAAAAAAAAATATAAATAACTCATTAATTCTCAGATTTATTCGAGCCTGTTTTTTCTCTCCCGCTTTCTGTGAGGTTTATTAGGTTATTTTTCTTTATTTCTTTTAAGTCGAAAAATATGCTTTGTATCTGTTTATCCAATTGCACTAAATTTTTAATGTATTCTCTCATCTTCTGTGAGAAACTTTTAACATAGTACTTCTCTGAAACTCGAACGCTTTGAATGTTGTTTTGTATGCCCCTTGTTCATTTCTCACGTAACCAATTACTCATTCTTTAGGGATCGAAATTAGCTTTTCTGACGTAATGTTTTAGGCGATTTTCGAAAAACAGTCTTCTTTGAAATGGCTTTGCCTGGCAATAAGACTGACGCAGAGAAGTGTACACAGGAACTTCTTGTGATAGATCGCACTGCACGTCGAACGTTTACCTTTAACCTTCAACACAGTCACAAAAAAGGGCTATCGAAATAAATAACTTGCGATCTTGGGTCGAAACGTTCTAATTTACTTGGAAACTATGTAAGAATCGCGAGAAAGAACTCTATAAATGAACACGCAGAGTTATCATTATAAGTCTAATAACCATATTTATTGTAATGGCAAATATTCTTACAAATATTGTTACATTTGATGCACTTGCTACACGAGTTGAATTGTACAGTGAAAAAAATTAAAGTAATATTCACATGTAGACTGAGGCTGATGATATTTGAACGCTGCTATTCAATCTGATGCGGAAAACGACAGAATTATTTGTCCCTCTGTAGTTGTAATTTCTCGTGTGTCAGGGCACATATGATCATTCAATGACACAGATTCGAGGCAAATGAATGAAAACAAACAGATTTGACCTCACTGTTATGACTGATGAGTTCAGTTAAGTGTCTTAGATAAGAGAATGATGTGTAATGAGCATTTTCACCTGGTAATGATAAAAAAACAGTTGAGAGTTGACGAATGAGAAAAGATGAGAACAGGACTTATAGTGACATTCTCAAGTTATAATTTTGATCGACAAGGAAATGAACATGGACATGAAATATTTGGATAAAAGCTAATCGAATGGAGCAGACTAATGTGCGATGTGCAAGTAACACGAAATATACCAGCGACAGTATTTGACATGGACACTCTGATCACTACCACTGTGGAAATACATTTCTGGTCGAATTTTAAAGCTTTTTTGATTTTATTTAATCTATTTGTTTCACTCAAATTCTGTTCACAACTGTAGTCGTGTCGCATTGTGGGTAACAACAGAAGACTGATCAATGTATTGCTGCCGTTGTTCTGAAATATCTTTTTGACAATGAAATAATTTTCAGATTAAACACTGCTGTCAAAACAGCGTAAACATATCGCTGTAAACACAACACAAATGTGTACACTCATCAAAGAATGAACATAGCGCCCTCTGTCGTTCTGCTAGGATTTAACTTCACACTGTACTCCGTTCATAAAAAGTATAGATGCAAAATTCAATCTTGAAAATAATGTTAAGATTTTCTTGTATGATAGTATTGCTTGTAAAAAACCTTAAAAAATTCGTCTGCTTCGTATGACTCTGTTTGAACTTTGCGTTTACCCCATTCAGCAAATAAAGTGTTCCGTATATCTCCACTAGCATTTCTTCATTTTGCTTCTTTTGTTGGTAGATCTACTTTTTGAAATTGCAATACTGTGTCGGCTTGAATATTGCTAGTAGAAGTAATGTGCATTTATTTAGTGCTAGGATACGAAGACAACAAAGCGAAAGCAACAAACAAAGAGTGGATGTATTATTTGGTCATCATTCAAGTCATTCTCGACGACTACTACACAATACATTGCAGCGTCTTCAATTTATGATTTAACGACGACTCAATAGAGAAATTCTTAGAAGTCGCAAAAATATAATTTGATTAATTTGCAAAATTTCTATCCTTTTTTGTATGAAGCAAATTTAATCACTCAATAAATTATCAACCAACTCAATAGATCGATTATTATAGATCTATCCACGAATCCATCAACCAAATTATTGATCGATCAAGGACTCGCTTTTGTGGGTTCATTTAGGCATATCTCACCGGAAAAGATGTACACCACAATGCAATATTTCATTAAATATTGAAGCAAAACCACCTCATCCCAATCACTCACAAGACGTCACTGTATCATAGACACAGCCTCCAGAGCTTTGTGTTATGGTAGAATTACTCCATCGGTATATAAATAAGTAAATCACGAATAAGGAAAATACGAAAAATTTGGGATAATTGGATGGTGAAGTAATGTCTCTTTAATCTGCAAATGTGTGCTCATCTGCTTTTCATCTTAAGTTATACACTTGTTTTTACGAGTAATTTGTAATTTTGCAACATTCAGCTACAAGGCACCCAACATTTTTGAAAAATTTGAAAAATATGAAGATCTAATTATCCCAAATTAGTTACAATCGTGTTGGAAATACCAACTATTCCCACCTTAATTGTCGACAGTTGATATCAAGGTAAGAAAAATGGATTAATTGTGTCATCGATTTGTAAAAAATGCCTTTATTTCCTTTTCTGGTTAGAATTAATTTACAAACTCACGTCAAATAATGTACATTAATTGTGACAATATCTTAGTGACATTGGAAGCTCCAAAAATATCAACAAAATCTACATTTCATTGTTGTTGTTAAAGATAATTCCATATCTCCAATTCCCTGTATGTATATCTACGTATTGTCACAAAAACAGAAAACAGTGGACTTCTATTACACAAATGATTTGAGAGAGACTCATGAGAAAGAGAGAGACTCAGTCTCAAAAATTCAATAACTGTCAACACGAATAGTGCAGTGGCACTTATTGCAAAAAAGAGAAAGATCCATATACCTTATGAATGATACACAAGGAATCCGGAAGCGGCACGAAGAATGGATGCATATTACATCAGAACTCTATACTCGTCCCTTTTCTCATGGTTGTGGTGTCGTGTCCGGCATGTTCTATCAATTAAACAGAGGTCTAAACGAATTTGTAGAGCCAGCAGGAATAAATAATGAGTAATAACATAGCTGCTCCCAGGTGTTGGTACTTGGTCGCTGTTGTCTGGTGTTTTTCTTTGCCAAGAAAAAGTAGGCTTTCGTGTGGACAACCATGAACGTGTGAGACAATACAGGTACGTGATATGAGAGTTGAGTGTCACATATCCCGCTGTCCTCTATGCTAAGGTTTTGCAGTATGCTTTGATGGCTTTCGACCCATCGGTATTAATTTTTTACAGAGAACAGAAATCACGTGATCTATCTGCTCCGTCTCTAGGCAGGACTGAAGTGTATGTTGTCGACTGCATTTGAAAACGTGTTTTAAGGTGTCAGTTATTATAGACAGGAGGAAAAAGAAAGCAAAGACTTAAAATAGTGATAAAATTTTACCAGAAAAAGGATTACCTTGAAGTAATCAAAGTCGACGACGTCAAAACTGATTTCCAAACTATGTTCACCGAGAATAAAAAGTTTTGTTCATCATATTTATATTTCACAACTAAGTGTCATGCAGTATTGCGTATTCTGTGCAACAAATCATTTCAAATCTAATATGTACAAAAACTCTACTAATTAAACATACATTATTGATAAATAATTGCTATTCACAAACTCATGTCGACTGAAAACCCATTTACCTGAGTATGAGTAAGAATTGTGACGACAAACTAAATTTGAGATACAAAGAGTACGTCGATGGGTTTAAAATGTTCTCTGCGCCATCTTGAAAATCAATAACGTTGAAACTTCATTAATAAATGGCGGATATTGCAATAAAATACGCAAATTGCAATGTCCGCAGACGGCTTCTTAAAATTAAAATCAAGGCCAACAAATCTACAGGTTAAACATTTACATTAATCTCATTTTGCATATAACTGATATCCGCCCTCATAACTTGCGCGGGAAAGTCAACATCAAGTGACTTTCAAAGGCCGCTGATATAAGGAACTAATTTTCTCATAATTACAATGTACAACATCCCGATAAATAGAAAATAAAAAACCTTTCACTCTAGAATTGATTATTTACAAAAAATAAACTCGTCTATCTACAGATAACGTTGCAGTTTGCACACGGATTCTCATAGAGAAAGATAACATTTTAGATTTAGTTATCAGTCGACAACTCAGTCATAATATTTCTATACAATTTCATCAGAGATTTACCCGTGGTAGCTTACGAGTACAGAAAAAAACATATTTATATGTATAATGCACATCTGTAAAATGAGTGTCAACTTTAACTTCTCCGTGGAGGGCGCTCGATTCAAGTTCGCTTCACAGTAATGTACAATACGACGTTGATGCATGCTCATCTTGTTGCGACCTTCGAACGGCGAAATAAACCGTCAGTTAAAGCAACAATTCGACTTGCCACAATGTACTGGCCACTGGTGAGATAAGGACTAGATTATTGTCTCCAGATTTAACGAATTGCTGCCAACTCTCTGCCAGGAGACTTACAGCTCGAGTGGATCATTGTAGTATAGTCTTTGAGCATAATTGCAGTGACGTTTATGCGTTCAAACTTTATGACGTAAAGCTACAGGTTTGTCCGCTCATTAAAGGAAAAGTGTATTTCTCGACATTCGGAGAGTTATATTCGACGTGTCCGATCTGTTCCTATTCGAAAACTCAATATTTGTGGCCTGTTCGACACTGGGATTGGTGAAGTGTTGCCCAAGCTATGTTTCCTACCAGGCAATTCGTAAATGCTTGAGTTGGAAACAAAGATTCAAAACAGCATTGTTGTAAGTACAACGCCAGCCGGTATTGGAGTTAATTCGATAAGTACTCAAAATGTACCTGACACTGCAAACACGCTGCTAATAATTAGTTCCACTGATGTAAACTTTTGAGATCTTTCCCTTTTCGTTGCCATCTGGTAATGTGTTGATTGAAGAAATCCCGAAAGGTATTTGAAAGGTGTTTTCTATTTGAAGGGGAAGCTGCATCCGCTGGACAACAATTTACAGAGCCCCAGACAGTAACGTTGTCAACTGATGCAAACCGTTTAACGATTTTGAACCCAGGTTGGAGCAATGCTAGGTCGTGTCGTCGTCAATCGATGATCATCATATGAAAACTAAGTATCCTGAGTCACAGAACGATCACGATCGCCCTTGGTCGTCGGGAAAATTCAATGGTCTCTCGAGAGTTGACTTTGTGAATGAGTCTTGGCTTAACGTACAATCTCGCCCTCTACGGCGTCAGCACTCAAGAACACACGTATGCGTTATCATTCGTATGATCGAATGGGTGACCGTCAAAACCAGAGTCGGATAAACTTGTTCTGTTTGGCACAACATTGGACTGAACGTTTTGCGGCTTATTTTCAGTGGGAATTCTATCCCTTTTCCGATGTGGTTTTTTCATGTCAATCAAGGGCACATTTTCGGGTCTGCTCGTTGACGGTTTAACGGGTTGATCTTTGGATTCCGTCGATACTGGTGAGATGGCGATCTTATCGTTCATGACTTGCGATCGCCTCTGCCAGATCGGTTCATCCGCGTCTTGCATTAAAGGTGTTCGGCAACTAGGGCTGCCCGGAGAATTCCTAATCTTCGGGAACCCGTTCATATTGTCATCAAAGGACAATTTCTTTCCTCGTTTCCTTGCCGCAGCTTCTTGCAATTGCTCATCCTCTTCCACAGCCTGAATCCCCTGGCTTAAGTCTGAACCGACACTCATAAGTTCCCCCGCACCGTCCGAGGGGCTATGGTTACCGACACCGACGTAGTTGTTGTGAAGGCCATTGATTCGCTTAGGGCGCTGCATTCTGGATGGAGCCGGCGGAGGTGGAAGCGGCGCAAGCTGCGGTTGTGGTTGCTCGACCACTGGATCGGCCGAAATGTCGCTGGGCGGACCCGACAGCTTGTCGAAGTCTTGACGACTGCTGACTGGTGTTATACTTTTACTGACGGGGGCTGTTTCGTCCTCACTTTCATACCTGTCCAAGGAGGTATTTGACATAGGTTCAAGTTCAGGTCGACTAACCGTCGACACCTTCTTGTATTTGGGGTCTTGACCTATAAGCCAGTAGGTCAAAACTTCCCCCTTTCCTTTCATTGTAACATAACCTCGTTCTCTCGTTTTGTATCCACCGATCTTGTCAAGAATAGCCTTGCATGTCGGACTGATGTGAATCTTCAGCGCTGTAACACACGAAAATGAAATTTAAAGAAAGGATAATATGAGCTCTACAACGTGTATAAGATTTAACTATCCATGTTTATCATGAACACTTGTTATGCATCCAGGTTCTATATGAATATTGGAACTGTTATTGCCGAGTTGTAATTTTAAGTCGTTTTGACAAAAAAGTGCATGCTTGTAAACAAGTTTAGGAACACCCATGCTAAAAATTGGTAAGAATGGAAATTTATAACATCATAACAGGCTTTGGCAAGTCCACTGCCCTAGAAGTGGCCGTTTCAACTGCATCAATTTTACTTCATAAGGCCATTCTTTTACGGTTCTAGTCATCATTCCATTGGGGCGAAAAAATTCAGGATGAATGGTGGAGTTATTTTTATCTTTTAGAGAAGTTGTTTTATTAAGATGATCGGATACGATGCTTTTGTATATAATAAATAGTCTTTTGAGATTTATTCAAACGGTTTTCAGACCTTCTCGGTCATTCGTCAGCAGTAATATCTCCGTATGTATATAACATAATCTGAGATCGCAGCATAAGATATCGAAATTGAATCTTTATTTGAATGGTGTGAAACAGTATATTTTATCCTTCATGTCTTTCTTGCCAGTCAAATCCGATCGACGCTTTAACAGAAACTTACGTTCTCCATTGGATTCCATCCTGGAAGCAGTGTTGACTGTGTCGCCAAAGAGACAATATCTCGGCATTGTCAGTCCTACCACACCAGCGCAGACAGAACCTAACAATTTGGATGGAAAAAGGATTAGTGGCAGTGTCCCATCTATATTTTTCGATCCGATACTACACTACCAGCCAACATGGCGAAAAGTTATAAAAACAAAACTCTCTGCCAATTCGGACTATAGAGGTCGCTGCCAAAGCCTCGCTGGGTTACTCCTCGCTGTTCGGTATTAGCGCCGTTTGCCCATTGAGGCAGGTAGCTGGATTCGCTCAAAGTAAAGATGCTTACAAAATAGAGTGTCCAAGAGTAACAGCTTCTATATATGCATAATGTAAAGTTGCTTACCCGAATGTATGCCTATCCTCAGTTTCAGTTTTTCGTCTGGTTTGTGACGGATTCGAAAGTGATTAAGTTCATCTAGCAGATGTAAGGCGGACGAGGCAATCTCACCAGCGTGGCGGTTGCCGTTCGGTATTGGAAGACCTGACACCAGCATGTAGGCATCGCCGATAGTCTCTACTTTGTACACGTCATAGGTTTTGATTGTCGAATCGAAGAGCGTGTAGAGGTCATTAAGAAGGTCAACAACCTATGAGAAAAACGCAGTTAGGAGAATAAATGCTTAAATAATCATTAAAAATTTATCAAATGTGGCGATTTATCACTGTCATTTTCAGAGCTGGAAGCTATGCACGTTTTGTCTTTATCAATGAACACTCAGCGGAGTGTAGCAGTAAGCAGTTCATAAAATTTTGATTGATTTGATCACCAGGCAAGCATGGACATATGAGCGGCAATGGAGCGTGTTAATGTTGAGCTCAGTGTGGCCTACCCTTACCTGCCAGGGCGTGCTTTCCGATGACATCTTAGTAAACCCAACAATATCACTGAAGTATATCGTCACGCATTCAAAGGCCTCCGGTTCGACCTGTCTGCCTTTCTTGAGTTGGTTGGCCACATACCTGAGAAGTGAAATGTCACGAAAAGTTCAGGTGGCGGGCAGAATTGTCTTGGAGACTTTTGTCTTGATGAACAAACATGGGAACGAATACTCACAGGATTTGTCATCGCTGCTGAGCACGGAATCATTTAATTCACGGTCTCTGACTTTTCCTGAATGCAACCCTGATTGTTGATTGGGGTTATTTTATCACGAGTAAAAGTGAATTACGTGCAGCTTTCCGCATCTAGCGATCGGTTACAGAGCGTAAAACCACCGGACAATAGCCAATCTGAATGTAAACGATAAGCATTTCGCTGAGTAAACATTAAAGGGGACAGTATATTCACATTTGCCAGGGTCCATTGGGTTTTAGCTCTCTCTTGCTGGTATATACGTCATCTGCCG